>NC_054471.1:115144582-115445082 GCF_017639515.1 Carcharodon carcharias | reverse complement strand
TCAACCGCAATCTGTAACCTCACACTCTGGTATATCCCTCACTCTTTCATTACCATCAAGCTAGGCCACCAACCCTGGTTCAATGAGCAATGCCAGAAGCAGCCTCCGGCATACCAAAAAATGAGATACCAATGTGGGGAAGCTACAACACAGGACTATATGCATGTGAAACAGTGGAAGCAACATAATTTAGATAGCGATTATCCATTTCACAACAACGGATCAACTAAAAGCCCATGCTATCCCGCCACATGAAGTTGTAAATGGGGGTGAACAATTAAACAACCACAGAAGAATGAGGAACCATGAACATTTCCATCCTCAAAGATGACAGAGCCCAGCATGTCAGAGCAAAAGGCAAGGCTTAAGTGTTCGCAGCCACCTTCAGCTAAAAATGGAACCATCCCAAATGGAATATTTCCAGAACACATTTCTAAATTGGGTATCAATCTTGGTCTATCCCTGGGGTCTCCAGAATCATAGATGCCATTCTTCAACTAATTTGGTTCACTCCACGTGATACCAAGATATAACTGAGTGATACAGGAAAGGCTATGGAACCCACCATTGGCATCTACCTGACAAAGTAAGAATTTCAAAATAAAAATTTCTCCAAGTATATCCTATCCACAAAAAGCAGGACAAATCCAATTCAGCAAATTACTGTCCCAATAGCCTAATCTCAATCAGCAACAAATTGATGGAAGGTTCAGTGAGAATGCTATCAAGCAGTATTTACTCACCAACAGATGTTGATTTCCACTACACTCATGTTAATCAGGATTTAAGTCAGTATAAAAGGTATAGAAGGCAGAGACCTTAAAATGCGGTATTCTTATAAAACATTCGAGAACGTGTTTAACCAGTGCGTAGCAACCTAGCTTCTGGAGTTAGTCCTAGAGAATGAAGCTGGGCAGGTGGAAGGTGCAACAGAATGCATTTTGGTGGTAACGTTCACAATTCAGTTAAATTTAGCATAGTTGTGGAAAAGACCAAAAGAGACCTGGAGTAAAAATTCTTATTTGGGGAGATGTCAATTTTACCAAACAGAAATATGATTTAGCAAAAATGGACCTGGAGTATTGTGTACACTTTTGGTCTCCTTACTTAAGAAAGGATATACTTGTCATAGAGGGAGTGCAATGAAGGTTCACCTGACTGATTCCTGGGATCTGGGTTGGCGGAATTGTCCTATCAGGAGAGGTTTAGGAGACTAGGTACGTATTTTCTAGACTTCAGAAGAATGAGAGGTGATCTCACTGAAACTTATAAAATTCTTAACAGAACAGATGCAGCAAGGATGTTTCTCCTGACTGAGGGGATCTAGAACCAGGAACAGAGTCTTAGAATAAGGGATAGATCATTTAGGACTGAGATGAGGAGGAATTTCTTTACTCAGAGTGTGGTGTCTCTTTGAAATTCTCTACCTCAGAGGGCTGAGGAGGCTCAGTCATTGAATATATTCAAAACTGAGATCGATAGATTTCTAGACATTGAAAACATCAAGGGATATGAGGATATCATGGAAAATAGCATTGAAGTAGGAGATCAGTCATGATCTAGTTGAATAGTGGAGCAGAATTGAGGGGCTGAATGGCCTATGGAGTGGAAATTGTGACTTGAAGGTACAATGATGACAGAGCAGTGGCAGGCATTTAGGGAGGAGATGAAAATGGTTCAAAACAAATATGTTCCATAAAGAATCATAGAATGGTTGTAGCACAGAAGGAGGCTATTCAGCCCATCCTGGCCATGCCAGTTCTCTGCAAGAGCAACCCAGCTAGTCTCACTCCCCAGCCTTTTCCCCGTGGCCCACAAACATCTTCTCTCAAGATAATTATCCAATTCTCTTTTGAAGGCCTCGGCTGAATCTGTCTCCACCACAATCTCAGGCTATGCATTCCAGATCTTAACCACATGCTGTGTAGAAAAGCTTTTCCTCATGTCACTGTTGCTCCTTTTGTCAATCACCTTAAATTAGTGTCCCCTGGTTCTGGATCCTCTACCAATGGGTAAAAAAATAATTCAAATGCGCCACTCTGTCTCAATAATCTGTATGAATCCAAACCAATCTTGTATCAATCTAAACTAATCCCACTTCCCCGCTCTCTTCCCATACACTGAATCACAGAATGTTAACAGTGCAGAAGGATGCCATTTGGCCCATCAAGTCTGCCATGGCTCTCTGAAAGAGCATTCTACCTAGTCCCACTTCCCTGCCTTATTCCTTAACCCTGCACATTCTTTCTTTTCAGATAGCAATCCAATTCCTTTTTGAATACCGCGATCCAACCTGCCTCCACTACGCTCTCAGGAATTGGGGATCTAACTGGGTTAGACCATCCAAATTTCAGGTATCACATGCAAATTTTCAAAAAGGTCTGGTGCCCATTATTAATCACAAATATCCATTTACAATAATTACAACAGTCTGACAAGGAAAAATGGTAGGACTTTCAAATCTAGACACCTCTGGATGTCAAGAAGAATACTGGGCAAAATAAGGCAAAAAATGGTTCAAGTAGATGTCTCACTGCCACCTCTTGAAGGTAATAAGAATGGACAACAAATGCTGGCCTTGCCAGCAACACTAACATTACATGATCAGATCAGGTCTAAGCTCTGCAGTCCTGCCACATCCAGTCGTGAATGGTGGTGGACAATTAAACAACTCACTGGAGGAGGAGGCTCCACAAATATCCCTATCCCCAATAATGGAGGAGCCCAGCACAGCAGTGCAAAAGATAAGGCTGAAGCATTTGCTAAAATCTTCAGCCAGAAGTGCCGAGTGGATGATCCATCTCGGCCTCCTCAGGAGGTCCCCAGCATCATAGGTGTCAGTCTTCAACCAATTCGATTCACTCCACATGATATCAAGAAACGGCTGAAGGCACTGGATACTGCAAACACTAAGGGCCCTGACAATATCCTGGCAATAGTACTGAAGACTTGTGCTCCAGAACTTGCCGTGTCCCTAGCCAAGCTGTTCCAGTACAGCCTCAACACTGGCATCTACCCAGCAATGTGGAAAATTGCCCAGGTATGTCCTGTACACAAAAAGCAGGACAAATCCAACCCAGCCGATTATCGCCCCATCAGTCTACTCTCCATCATCAGTAAAGTACTGGAAGGGGATATCAACAATGCTATCAAGCGGCACTTGCTTAGCAATAACTGATGCCCTGTTTGGGTTTCACCAGGGCCACTCAGCTCCTGACCTCATTAGAGCCTTGGTTCAAACAAGGACAAAAGAGCTGAATTCCAGAGGTGAGGTGAGAGTGACTGTCCTTGACACCAAGGCCGCTTTTGACAGAGTGTGACATAAAGGAGCCCTAGCAAAACTGTAGTCAATGGGAATTAAGGGGAAAACACTCCACTGGTTGGAGTCATGCCGAGCACAAAGGAAGATGGTTGTGGTTGTTGAAGGTCAGTCACCTCAGCTCCAGGACATCACTACAGGAGTTCCTCAGGGTAGTATCCTCAGCCCATCAATCTTCAGCTGCTTCATCAATGACCTTCCTTCCATCACGCGTTCAGGAGTGGGGATGTTCGCTGATGATTCCTCAATGTTCAGCACCATTTGCAACTCCTCAGATACTGAAGCAGTCCATGTCCAAATGCAGCAATATCTGGACAGTATCCAGGCTTGGGCTGACAAGTGGCAAGTAACATTTACGCCACACAAGTGTCAGGCAATGGCCATCTCCAACAAGAGAGAATCCTATCATCGCCCGTTGATGTTCAATGACATTATCATCACTGAATTTCCCACTATCAACATCCTGGGGGGCTACCATTGACCAGAAACTGAACTGGACTAGCCATATAAATACCGTGGCTACAAGAGCAGGTCAGAGGCTAGGAAGTATGCTTTGAGTAACCAACCTCCTGACTCCCCAAAGCCTGTCCACCATCTACAAGGCATAAATCAGGAGTGTGATGAAATACTACCCACTTGCATGGATGAGTGCAGCTCCCATAACGCTCAAGAAGTTTGACACCATCCAGGACAAAGCAGCCCGCTTGATTGGCACCACTTCCACAAACATTTATTCCCTCCACCACCAACGCGCATTAGCAGCAATGTGTACCATCTACAAGATGCACTGCAGCAATTCACCAAGGCTCCTTCAACAGCACCTTCCAAACCCACAACCACTACCACCTAGAAGGACAAGGGCAGCAGATAGATGGGAACACCACCACCTGGAAGTTCCTCTCCAAGTCACTCACCATCATGACTTGGAAATATATTGCCGTTCCTTCATTGTCACTGGGTCAAAATCCTGGAACTCCCTCCTTAACAGCACTGTGGGAGTACCTACACCACACGGACTGCAGTGGTTCAAGAAGGCAGCACACCACCACCTTCTCAAGGGCAACTAGGGATGGGCAATAAAAATGCTGGCTCAGCCAGCAAAGGCCACATCCCATGAATGAATTTTAAAAATGGACAAATCAAAATTGGGAAGCTTATGTCAGACACTGAGACCTGAACACTGCAAAAAAAACCTTGAAGAGTATAGAAAGTGTAAGAGTGAAGTTAATAAAGAAATAAGGAAAGCAAAGTGAGGGCATGAAAAATTACTGGCAATTAAGATTAAGGTTAACCCAAATAGTTTTATAAATACAAATAAAGAGCAAAGGGATAAAGGGGGAAAGACTATGGCCTATTAGAAGCCAAAAGGTTAAACTGTGTGTGGAGGCGGAAGATAATTCTTAATTAATACTTTGCATCTGTCTTCACAAAAGAGATTGACATTCCAGCATAGTCGTTACAGAGGAGGAGTATGAAATATCCGATGCAATAAACATAGTGAAAGAGGAAACATTAAGGGGTTTAGCATCTTTGAAGTAGATAAATCACCAGACTTGGGTGAAATGTATCCAATTAAAAGAAACAATGAAGGAAATAGCAGAGGCCCTGGCCATCATTTTGCAATCCTCTCTGGCTACAAGCATGGTGTCAGAACACTGTTAATATTGCACCATTGCTTAAAAAGGGAAAAAAGAATAAACCAAGTAACTGAGATGGTATAAATCACTTAGAAAGACACAGATTAATCAAGGACAGTCATTACGGATTTGTTAAGAGGTCATGTCTGACTAACTTGATTGATTTTTTGGGCTGACAAAGAAAGTCGATGAGGTTAGCACATTTGATTGGTCTATGTGGATTTTAGCAAGGTTTTTAACAAGGTCCCACATGACAGACTGGTCAAAAAGGAAAAGCCCATGTGATCCAAGGCAAATTGGCAACTTGACTCCAAAATGGGCTCAGTGAAGCAGAGGGTAATGGTCAATGGATGTTTTTGTGACAAGAAAGCCGCTTCCAGTCCACAGGGCTTACGGCATGGATAATAAGTTTGAAGATGATACAAAAATTGGCTGTATGTTTGATAGTGAGATAAAAGGATGTAGATTGCAGGAAGGTATCAATGGACTTGTCAGTGGGCAGAAAAATGAGAGATAATGCATTTGGGAAAGGCAAATAAGGCAAGGGATTACACAATAAATGGTAGGATATTGAGAAGAGGAACAGAGGGACATTGGAGTACATGCCCACAGATTCTGAAGGTAGCAGCACAGGTAGATAAGGTATTTATGAAGACATATGGAATACTTTCCTTTATTAGCCAAGGCATAGAACATAAATGCATAAGGTTATGCTAGAACAATACAGTTCTGGTCACCGCATTGCAGAAAGAATGTGAACACACGAGAGAGGAGGCAGAGGAGATTTATAAAGATGTCGGCAGAACCGGAGAATTCTAACTATGAGGAAAGGTTGGAGAGGCTGCGGATATTTTCTTCGGAACAGAGAGGCTGAGCAGAGATTTAATTGAGGCAGAAAAAATCACCAGGGACCTAGGCAGAGTGTATAGGAAGGACCCATTTTCCTTTGCAGAGAGATCAAAAACCAGGAGGCACAGATTTTAAGTAACTGGTGGAGGGGTTAGAGGGAATTGAGGAGGAATATTTTCATCCAGAGATTGGCATGGGTCTAGAACTCAATGCCTGAAATTTGATAGAGGCAGAAACACTCATCGCATTTAAAATGTACATAAATATGCACCTGAAGTGCCATTACCATACAAGACTGTGGACCAAGAGCTAGAAAGTGGGATTGGGCTGGATTAGACACAGACACAATGGGACAAATGGCCTTCTTTGGCGCTGTAAATTTCTATGACTGTATGAACCTGCACACCAATGTCAAAACTTGGGTTCCACCAGGACCTCTCGGCTCCAGACCTCATCAGAGTCTAGTTCTAAACATGGACTAAATAACTGAATTCAAGAGGTGAGGTGAGAGTGACTTCACTTGATATCTAGGCAGTATTTGACTCAGTTTGGTACCAAAAAGCCCAAGTAAAATCAAAGTCAATGGGAATCAGGCTGAAAATTCTTCACTGGCTGGAGTTATCCCTAGCACAAACGAAGATGCTTATGATTCTTGATGTCCAATCATTTCAGCCCCAGGTTATCACTGCAGGAGTTCCTCACAGTAGTGTCCTAGGCCCTACCACCTTCAGCTGATTCATCAATAACCTTCCCTCCGTCATAAAATCAGAAGTAGAGATATTAGCTGACAATTGCACAGTGTCCAGACTCTTTCAAAATTCTGCAGATAATAAAGCATTCAATGCCCACATGCAGCAAAAGCTGGACAACATTGAGGCTAGGGCAAATAAATCACAAGTATTTTTTTTTAATCATTCATGTGATGTGGGCAGCAGTGGCTAGACCAGCATTTATTGCCCATCCCTAATTGCCCTTGAGAAGGTAATGGTGAGCTGCCTTCTTGAACCACTGCAGTCCATGTGGTATAGGTACACCCACAGAGCTGCTAGGGAATAAGTTCCAGGATTTTGACTCGGTGACAGTGAAGGAACAGCAATATAGTTCCAAGTCAGCATGGTGAGTGGGAGGGGAACTTCCAGGTGCTGGTGTTCCCATGTGTCTGCTGACCTTGTCCTTATGGTAGCGGTCATGGGTTTGGAAGGTGCTGTCTAAGAAGCCTCGGTGAATTCCTGCTGTGCATCTTACAGATGGTACACTCTGTTGCCACTATACAGTGGTGGAGAGAGTGAATGTTTTGTGGATGGGGTGCCAATCAAGCAGGCTGCTTTGTCCTGGATGGTGTCAAGCTTCTTGAGTGTTGTGGGAGCAGCCCTCATCCAGACAAGTGGAGAGTATTCCATGACACACCTGACTTGTGCCTGGTAAATGGTGGACAGGCTTTGGGGAGCTACTCAGTGCAGGATTCTTAGCCTCTGATCTGACCGTGTAGCCACACTATTTATATGGCTAGGCCAGCTCAGTTTCTGGTCAATGGAGGGGGTGGTTGGGCAGGTTGGTACATGGTAATCAGCAGGAGGCTTTCTTGCCCATGTTTAATCTGGTGACATGGTACTCCACATGGTCCAGAGTTAATATTGAGAACTCCCGAGGCAACTCCCTCCTGACTGTATACCTTAGTGCTGCCACCTCTGCTGGGTATGTGCTGTCTAGGTTTGGTGATGGTGGTGTCTGGAACATTATCTGTAAGATATGATTCCATGAGTCAGGCTGTTGCCACTGTTGTTACCGGTACCCAGGTCGATGTCTGTCCGGTTTCCTTTCAGACCTTGTAGCGGTTTGATACAATTGAGTGGCCATTTCAGAGGGCAGTTAAGAGTCAATTACATTGCTGTGGGTCTGAAGTCTCATGTAGGCCAGACCAGGTAAGGACAGAAGACAATTGACAATAGTTTCATGCTCATCATTAGACTATTAATTCTAGATTTTTATTGCATTCAAATTCCGCCATCTGCTGTGCTGGGATTCAAACCCAGAGCATTATCCTGGGTCTTTGGATTACTTGTCCAATGACAATACCACTATGGCACCGCCTCCCATGCATATGCACCACACGTGCCAGGCAATAACTATCTCCCACAGCACAAAAGTTTGACCTTGAGATTCAATAGTATTTCCATCACTGAATCCTCCACTATTGACATCCTAGGGGGTTGCCATTGAACTGAAACTGACCCAATGACAGAATTACATGGCTACAAAAGTAATTCAAAGGCTAGGTATTCTGCGGTCTCATGACTCCCCAAAATCTTTCCACCACCCACATAGCACATGACAGGATTGTAATGGAATCCTCACCAATTGCCCACATAACTGAAGTTCGAAGAACCTTCAGGAAGCTCAACACCATCTAGGACAAAGGAGGCCCATCCACTGAATGAAACATTCACTCCCTCCACCCCCAGTGCACCATGGCAGCAAAGCATATCATCTACAAGATGTGCTCCAGCAACTCAGCAAGGCCTCTTCAACAGCATCTCCCAAACTCTTAACCTCTACCACCTGGAGGGAGAAGGGCAGTGAACGCAAATGAACATCACCACCTACTTATCCCCTCAAAATCACAAGCCATCCTGTCTTCAAAATATATCACCGTTCCTTCTCTGTTGCTAGATCAGAAGCCTGGAACTCTATACCTAACAGGACTGTAGTGGTACGATCACCACATAGACTGCAGCAGTTCACTAAGGAGGCTCACCACCACCTTCTCAAGGGCAATTAGAGATGGACAATAAATGCTGGCCTTTCCATGGCTCACATCCTTTTGAATGACTTAAAAATAAATGGCGACTGGAGGAGATGCCTACCAACCACCTGTGGTAGACCAGAAATGAAAATTTATTGCAACATTTCTTGCATGTAACATCTCTTCATCCTTCAAAAACCAAAAGAACTACAAATTCAAGGGTGCCTTTAGCGCATATTAGTTTGACTAATGATAGCCCTGCAGAGCAGAACAAAGAATATTTGCTCATGCTTGTTGCCTTTTTGGGCTTTGTCTTCAGCTGTCAAGCTCATATTTCAACCTGCAAACCGACAACCTTTTTCCAGAACATTTTTGCTACACAATGTTCTCACGTGTAACGGTCACTGCACCAGTACGCAATTCAAAGTGTTAATGATAAGTTACTTCACATTGAACAATATGCAAAGTGAATGTGACATTTTATCTATACAGTATTTGGTAACAAAAAGCAACATGACATGAAAAGCTAATTCCTGCAAAATACAAACAAAATTGATATATTAAATGATTCAAAGAAATGTCACCATATGAAAGTTATAGACACATCCACTACAAGATGCTCTGAAGTATTTCACTTGGACTCAACTCTAACCAAGAGAAAATGCAGTAATCAATTAGATCATTCATACCATACTTACCAAGAATCCAAGGCACAAAACAGTTTTCAACTGTCTCTTTTCACCTAGGCAAATCAAAGCTGATTCTTAGTGCAACTAAGTTTGTTGACTCAAGGACCAAAACAAAAGATCTCTGAATTGGTATCAAGTCAGGAAACCTATTCCCTGGAGCAAAACTCTCTTCAGTTCATTGTTGAAGACACTTAGCAAGTTAATTCTGATCTTGCTGACATTCCCTGACACTTTTTACTTTCCCTGCAAATCAAACAAGACACAATGTGCTTCATGGTGATAATGAATAGCAATGTACATTTTTGAAACAGATGCCTCAGTGCCCCTGCTGGGCATGTCATTGACTCTTATCATCTCTCTAGTCTAGAGTTAGGAATTAAGCACCCTGCGCACTCACTTTCTGAAACATGAGATGCTTCAACTCCTCAGGCTAAGGTTTCCTGTGATTACCAATTTTATTCAATTCCCCTATTTCTTTCGCCAGCTGTACTAAAATCCAATTGAAATTTTCCCCAAATTTCCTTGAAATCTTCAATACTTACACATTATTGTGCTAAAAAAATTGAGGAAACTCACATGTAACGCATTATGCATTATGTGACATATGTTGAGTTACTCCTGCTTCAGCTGTGTCAGCATTACAGACTAATATCCATATGCCAGCCCTCCAGGATTGTCCTGGAGTCATCATTAATTACCACCTAATCTTAAGTATAATGCTGTGGACAATCAAGCAAACAGATTACGGGCGGATTTAAAAAAAGTTTAACATTTTTGTTTCTTACTTGTGAAAATACCAGACACGGGGAAAAAGACTGTAGACTGACAGTGACAAACCATCCAATCAGATAATGAGGGGTATGTTACCTTCCTGGCTGGTGTAGCAAGGTGGTGCACCATGAGATGGGCATGTCGGGTAACCAATAGTTGGAGTTTGGAGACAGGTGACTGGCAGCACAGAGCATGTGATGAAACCTTCAGGAATATGGATGGCAACCTTAGCAAGAGGTTAGCTTCCTCCATCTTTTCAGCAGTTTTGATGATATGCCTGTCCAAGCCCGGAAGGGTTCATCTATACAGGAGTGCCACTTACCTTATGATGCTTTGCCTGTGAAGTCCCTGCTTTCACATCACTACTGCATGTTGGAAAATTAGATCCATATAAAACATGTGTAATGACTCAGTCACTTGATTTTAAGTGGGTTTGGAAAGTTTCACTGCTTTGAAGAATTTGCTGATTCCTGGATTTGCAACCCATTTTTCCCACAGTTTTGCTCATTGAGACTTGTACTTGAGACCACCACCCCCACCCCACACAATCTTACCTCAGCGCTGCACATTTTAACTGCCACCCACCCATCCACATATTTAGAATGACTCGAGAAGATTCAGCATTCCACATCGGCATACCCCTCCAGGCCATCCTTATGGAGATGGAAGAGGAACAGCAAGAGAGGGAGCAAGGGGAGTAAGACAAGGCAAGGTTATTTCCAGTGTTCTGCAAAGACTGTTCATGGTATATATATCAATGATTTAGATTCACATGTAGGGGGCATGATTAAGAGGTTTGTAGGTGCTTCTTCGATGGCACCTTCCAAACCTATGATATCTATCATCTAGAAGGACAAGGGCGGCAGACATATGCGAACACCACCACCTCCAAGTTCCCCTCCAAGCCACTCAACATCCTGACTAGGAACTATATCTGTTCCTTCACTGTTGCTGAGTCAAAATCCTGGAACTCCCTCCCTAACAGCACTGTGGGTGTACCTAGACCACATGGACTGTTGCGGTTCAAGAAGGTGGTTCACACCACCTTCTTAAGGGCAATTGGGGATGGACAATAAATGCTTACCTAGCCAGTGAAGCCCACATCCTGTGAAAGAACTTTAAAAAATGAAAATTTGCCATGACTGATAGTGAGGAAGAATGCTGTAGACTGCAGCAAGGTATCATTAGATTAGTCTGGTTGCAGGAAAGGGGAAATGGAATTCAGTCCAGACAAGTGCGAGGTAATACATTTGGAGAGGACAAGCAAGGCAAGGGAAATAGTAAATAGTAGAATTTTGAGAAGCATACAGAAGGGCATTGGAATTCATGTCTATGGGTCCTGGAAGATAGGAAGACAAGTAATTAAGGTGATCAAGAAGTTATATGGGATACTTTCATTTATTGGCAGTTGTCTAGGTATAAGTGCAGGGAGGTTATGCTAGAACTGTATAAAACACTAATTAGAATGCAGGTAGAGTACTGCGTACAATAATGGTCACCATATTATAAGAAGGATGTAATTACACTAGTGAAGGTACTGTGGAGATTGAATGGAGAATTGTAGCTCTGAGGAAAGATGGGATAGTGTTACAGCCTCCCGTAGAGAAACTGTAAACCAAAAAACCAAATTTACTGAATGATACCCAGAATTACTCAAAATCAAGAAATTACCAACAAGATTGTACATTTTGCGACTTTTACCTTAACACGAATCAGAACCAATGCAAATCACACATGAATTAACAGGCAAATGATACTTAAAATGAAAAAGTAAATTCCACTTTAAATAATTAATACAATAAAGATACGTCTTATGTAACCACAAGCATTCGCAAAACCCTGCGCACAAATATGACACTATGAAACTACATAGTTCCACAATATGCTGTTCTTTATTCATATAAGATCGGTCAGGAGTCCTATCCGACAGCAGCTTTCACCACCAGCCCCACGAAATAGAGGGCAGGATTTTCCCTTCATCGGCTGGGCATGGTGAGCTGGCCTGGAGTGACTTCGAAATGGGCTGCCGCCCGTGATTTCACGCTGGCTGGCCAATTAACGCTAGTGTGAGGCTGGAACTGACTGTTTGAAAAGGTGGTAGAGACAGAAACCCTCATCATATTTGGGAAACTGTGGGATATGCGCCTGAATTGATGCAACCTGCAAGGCTACAGATCAAGAGCGAAAAGGTGGGATTAGACTGGAGAGCTCTTTTTTGGATTGCACAGACATGATGGACTGAATGGCCTCCTTCTGTGCTGTAAATCTTTCTATGCTTCAACGTTTCTAGGATGTTCACAGTGATTCCCAATGCCACTTCCCTCCAGGCAGCAAATCTAGCACACTTGGATGGTTAGTTGCCTGCCATACCCCATAAACTTGCCCTCCTGCCTTCCACCTCTTCCAGAGGGTAAATCTTACTGTGGTAAATTCACAACCCAGCTGTCCTGCTTTGATATCCTGTGGGCATATCTGACCTGTAACCACTCAATGCTCTGGCAAAAGACACTTCAGTAGGAGTTGCCTGGAAACACAATTAAAAAAGAAGCTCCATGGCCTCCCTTTGTTATCTAAACATAACTGCAGTCTTTAGAGACTGTACCACGAAGGTTCTTGGAGCCTAAAAATTGCTGCCAGCACCTTTAGAATACAACTATGGAAGAACCTATACAACTTAATATGCAAATTAACTTACCCAGGAAACTTGTGTGTACCTCCCTCTGCTGGTGAATGGCATAACATTCTGGTTGAATAGCAACACAACAGATAGTGAGGACATTTAGGCACCTTGACCGTGCAACCTTTAGTTTTAATTGCCTTGCTTGGAAACTGAAAACAGTAACAGCCTCAGCGCCTATTTGTTCCACTTAAGGGGAGTGAAAATGTGGCAGGGTGTAATTGGCATTGTAATTATACAGATATGGTAGGTGCTGTCGATGGAGCCTTGGCGAGTTGCTACAGTACATCTTGTGAATGGTACATACTGCTGCCACTGTGCATCAGTGGTGGAGAGAGTGAATGTTTAAGGTGCTGATTGCGGGCTGCTTTGTCCTAGATGCCACCACATAATTACCACTTCAAAATGGGCAAGCATTTCCTTAGGTACTGAAGCGAGTGGATAGGGATCAGCAGATATCTTCCCATTTCCCACCTCATCCATCCAATTTGTGTCACAAAATCAGAAGGGATCAAGGATGGTAATTTGATACTAAGAGTCAAGTCACACATGCAAAATCAATTGATGTGTCAATGAGGTTTCTGCTTTCATCTTCACATGCATTCTGAAGACCACCGAGATAACAAATCCTTGTTGATAAATTCATGTTTACAAGTTTGAATTCTGCTAGATGACATACTCAAATTGCAGTAACATGGACAGACATTGACTGTGCTTCAAAACACAATATATTTTATGTGGGATTTTGCTGAGAAACATGAGAAGTTGCTACTTAAATATGATTCTTGCCTTTTCCTTTTAATATATTTAACGTTATAATTTATTTTATTGATAAATGATACTAATTTGATAGTCAAGCAAAAATGACTTGCCAGACCAAATGAATAATAATAGATCATGAAGAATTACGAATCATTAACTAAAGATAACTAAATTAGAGAGGAAATCATAAGACCTTCAATGTACGGTTTTGTCTGACACTGACAACCAGTAAGCCACCTAGCAATGATAGTGGGCTAAAAAAGAGAGCAAGCCTCTGAAAGCTGTTCAGGAAAGGATGGGAGAGTAGACCTGTTAACTTGAGTCATTGAGCCATTCATAAATTTTGAAACATTATAATTAGTGTACTTAAATATAAATTGAGGTGTATAGTCCCTAAAACTGAGAAACAGAGTGTGTTTTCTTTTCCATAGTTCTTCATCCTACCTCTGGTTCTCTCCAACATGATGTGAAAATCTCATATGCTTTTTTTTAGCATTACAAAAGCAGACAGTAAATTGTAATAACTTGCAAGAAAAGGATATTTTAAATAATTTTTCAACTGCTTTGATTTACAACACACAAATACAAGCTGCACTCCTACCTTTATCTACTAAATAGAACAAAACATTTAATAGTGTTTTCAGAAAAGATTTATAACCTCTTTTTGAGCTTAGCTAACAATATTCATACTTAACCAAAGGATTGCAAATAACAGGGGATGCGCAATCCAACACTCGTCAGTTAAGAGTGAGATTCATACAAAAGACATCTTGGGAATTATAAGTACATGATCTATGACTTGCCATCCTTGAGTAATGGGCAGAAAGTCACTAATTGTGCGATCCACTATTTTCCAACATGTGCTCCCTGCAGATTATGGCATCACCTCACAATCCTACCAGAAGTCTGAGATTTTGTGCAATGAACACATGCCCAATGTGCAGAATTTTACTTTGATCGTGTGGGTGCACACCCGAACTGGAAACGTGTGAAATCGCATGGGAGGACATCGGGCGCACGTCCTGATGTCACTGCACTCACACATAACCTACGGTTGGAGTCGGAAGCGCGGCCAGCGACAATTAACCGGGCAATTAAGCTCATTAAGGAGCCACTTGTCAGTGATTTTACGTGGCCTGTCCACTTTTACAGTTGGTGGACAGGCCAGGCAGCCAGGCGGCCTTCACATTTTCACTACAAACTACATCCAGGATGGGATAAAATTTCTGGGGTTAAATAAAATAAAAGATGTTTGAGGGATAATCTGCTATGTGGTCTGCTGTCAGGCGCTTGAATTTGCAATACTGTCACAGCTTGCAGCAGTTCATTGATCCCACTGCATTTTTAAATTACTTAGCTCCCTGAGGCAACTCCACAGCAGCCGTCAGCCTTCAGAGAGCGTAAACCCACACCCTCCTTTCTCTCGATATCTCCCTTCTTCCTGCACCTCCCAGGCAGGACTGAGCCTTTCTCAGCACACGTTTTATGCTGGCTATCAGTTAATTGGCATATCACATCCACTTCCGGGCCTGCCGGTCGCGCACACCCATCGAGCGTAAGATTCAGGCCAATAATTCTAGTAATCTCTTAGTAGTTCTGCAATATTTGCGCTCCTAAAACAAGCAGGGAATAGGAAGAATTGAGTATATGTGAATCTTAGGCATGATTTTAAGTTTGCTGATGTTTGTATTACAATGAAACTGCCCAATCTTTAGATTTCAAAATTGCAAAATGAAAGTTCAATACATTAGCAGGTCTGAGGTTATGGAGTACAAACCCAACAAATTTATTCAAACCACCTGAGTTCCATTATCTACCTATGTGAAACTTGGAGTCATTATGAATATCTATTTCAACATTAGTTTACAGGAGTTACTATTTAAAGCTCATTCATTCCAAACATATATTAAAAGGTTTTATTAACGAGTTTTCATTACAAAAAGTTCACAGCGATGTTCTGCACTCACACCAATGTAAAACATTATAAAATCAAGTTTGTTTTAGTTGCATTAAATAATTTCCCTTTCAACCATCAGATTAGTGTCAGTGCATTGTTGTCCAAGAACATTTTGGGGAAAATTTTTATGGGGGTTCCCTGATCTACTATCATAATGTTCAAGGTCCACAGAAATCGTGGGGAAAGGACATAGACTGTTGTTTTTATCCATTTATGTTGTTTCAATGAGTAGGAGGAGCAAGTCTCACTCCTCTCTACCACATAATCAGATCAGGACTTAACTCCATGATCACACTGCACAGGTTCAGCATCCTTTCTTCATACACTAAACTGAATATTCGAGGAAGTGTATACTTTACCATTTTACACTAATATCAAAATTACAGAATTTCATAAAGTTATCCTTGAATTCATTTTCACTTTATCTGCCCAGACTTGCAACATGACACCTGGCTAACATGACACAAAGTGTCAAGACAACTGCACAATACTTTTTCAAGTAACATGAGATTATGATGTTAAATTCAAATCAAAAAACAAGTTGTTGAAGCATTCCAATCTGAATTCTGAGAAACCGTACTGCAAATTAACTTTGTGTAAAGGCAGAAGTGGTGAAGCAGATTTTGCTTTTCTACATGGTGTGACAGATAGAGATGCATGTTTTGCAGTTAGGGATTGAATTCCACAGCTGAAGTTGAAATTTAAATCAGTTAAGTATAAGATAACCCTTCCATCCACCTTAAAAGCCAACATTTCCTTTTAAAATGTTTTTTCCTCCCATTAATTTTATCCCATCCTCTTCCTGAAGCAATGACTCCTTGCAAAGCTTCCTCTTATAGGAAGGTAAACACTTCCTACTGTACAATTGTGGTATTTCTAATCTTAAAAGTAATTTTTCTGTTTGAGTTGATGACATTGATACCATTAGAGCTGAGTAATGGAAGTTTATTCAGGCTCATTTCAGGTAGTAGGTCAGAAGGATTTGACTTTCATGACAACATCCCTGGCTAAGTTCAGATACAGGTCAAAGATATAAAACCCACCATACCATACACTATTATGTTACCAACATACAAAAGAACAGGTTGGTCCATCAAGCTTGCCTTCCACCATAATAGCTAAAGCATCATGACTAAGCATTTCTTCTCTCCATCCAAACCTCACCCTTACACCTGCAGCAATGTAATCTCCAAGGAGAGGCAAAACCTTAGGGTCCCCTCAGGTGATCTAAACTAGTCCAGGAGATTACACGGTTGTCACCCTTTAAATTATATTTACAAAAGTTAAATAAAGAGTTTCTGGATGTTGACAATGCTGAGAATCAATTCCACAGTCTTACCACAGGTGTAGATGACATTGAGGAATTTGCGGATGCCTGGATAACAGGGATCACCAAACTCATAGGAACTGGCATATACACTGCAGCTTCTCTTCCCGTGGCATCGTTTAGTCATAATCTGTAAAGCTAAGGTTGACTGGCAGTCTGGAAGAAACATAATAATGAGGTGTAAGTAGTGATTCAGATAGCTGTACATCCTTATGTTTCATCATTTCAGCAGCCACAGGCCAAAGGTAGCTCTGTCTGTTTGGACAAAATGCACTGGCAACACTGATCAATTTTTAAACCTCATGTTCAGTGTTCAAAACGGAGTCAATAACTGTAACAAAATATCTACATTTTTCTTCATTTTAGTATTGATACATGATACATGCTCCCTTTGAACAGCAAAGAGTACAGGCAACTAACGACAAAAGGCAAGCTAGAAAGACCAACAAAATCAGACAATTAGATGAGGAAAGCCATGCAGGTCTGCATTCGGGCTCTACAGTCACATTAGAATGTACAACAGATGACTTTACACATGTTGGAACAGCCATCTTTGATAACAAAGGGAAACCAATGATGGCATGATAACAACATCCAATTAAAGAAAAACAGTTTAACTTCCTATTAAGTCAGTAAGTATAATGCCCAGTGTGGTTAAGTAAAACTTGCATTTATTTATCACCTTTTCTTGTATCTTAAAGCATCCTGAAGAACTTTCAGGTAATGAATAATATGGTGGTTGTGTTATTGGACTAGTAATCCAGAGGCCTGGACTAATAATTCAGAGGGCACAAGTTGAAATCCCACGATGGGAGTCTGCAGTTTTGAATCCAGTATTGTTTTTAAATCTGAAAATGAAGAGCTCCTTTCACTAAAAATGACTACGAAGGCATCGGATTGTCATAATATATCCATCAATATCCTTTAAGGAAAGAAATCTGCCATCCTTAACCTGTCTGGCCTATACGTGACTCGAGTCCACATCATTGTGGTTGACTCTTAATTGCCCTATGAAGAGTCTTAGCAAGCCACTCAGTTGTATCAAATTTCTCACTATCACCACATAGAACTGTAGCCATTCAAGAAGGCCGCCCCCCCACCCCCATCATCATCTTAGTCTAGCAAGGAATGAGCAGCAAATACTGGTCTTGCCAGAAATGCCCACATACTGAGAATATTTTTTTTTAATTTCAACAAATGTGACGGTAGTTTTTGTGCGCAAGGTCCCACAAAATTGAATGAGGTGAATGATAGGTCAATATGGTTACTTTGGTGTTAGTTGAAGAAAGAATGTTAAGCAGAACATTGGGAGGATTAATTGCTCTTCCTTCAAAAGAGCCACGAGATCTTTTGCATCCACCTGAACTACCACAGGTAACTGAGGTTAACATCTTTGGAAATGACTGCAGGTCTGACAATGCAGCACTCTCCCAATAATGCACTGAAGTAGCAGGCTACATAATGTAATCAAGTCCTGGAGTGAGACCTGAACTAACAAACGCCTCTCTCAGGGGTACAAGGGCCGCATTGAATCACTTTGACACTGAACACTATTCAAAATTTGAAGTTATTCAGAACGATTCTTCTCAGATAATGGGCGGGATTTCCCACACCTGCCTGCCGCTGGGATCTTCTGGTCCCACTGCAAATCAATGGACTTCTGGCTGGGGCACCACCTCGCCCGCAGCGGGTCCCGCCTACAACAGGGCTGGAAAATCCCAGCAAATGAATGAAAATATCCCTGAAATCCAGGCAAAAACATATGAAATAAAGCAATTGCACAAAGAGGTCCCAGGATATAGGTGAGTGGGGTGGGATGGGGATCCCGGGGAGCGAGTCACAGAAGTTGGGGGGGGGGGGTCAGAGCAAAGGACAGGGCCAAGGCTCTCAGCACCCACCACCCCACCACCCCCCTTCCTGATGCCGGATCCTTCAATCAGGTACTGATTGCCTGAAATGAGAATTACCCGATAAGGTTTGCTGGGCAGCGTTGGGGAGCCATGGGCTTCCCTGAGCCTCCACCAAGTTCCAGTGGGCTCAGGGATAATTGGTATCAAGTGGCTCATTAAGATCCTGCTGCCCGAGGGCATGGTCCTTCCCAACCCCAACTTAGTTAAGAACAGTTTTCCAGAAGCCGGGAATCCGATGTGGATACTTCCGCGCAATTCTCCCACTGCCCCCCACTCCCAGCATCATGCCCACTCCGGTGGGCTCAGTTAAATTCCACCCATAGACTCTGAATGGAGCAAGCATGAGGGGCCAGATGCCCCTTTCTTTCAGTAGACCTCGAATGTTAAATGGCTTAATTCACATTCCCAAGAGCTTCACCAGTTGAAACTTTTATAATTAATTTACAGGAATGTGGGCATTTCCGGTAAGGCCACCATTTATTGGCCATCCCTAATTTCTCTTGAGAAGGTTGTGGTGATCCGACTTCTTGAATAAGATTCTGTACTTTACACGGCTATTTCAGAGGACAAGGTCAAGAGTTAAATATAGGCCAGACCAGATTAGGATGGCAGGTGTCCTTCCTTAAAGGACGTGAATGAACCAGATGTTTTTTTTAAACAACAATCTGATAGTTTCACTAGTTACTGATACTGGCTTTTTATTCCAGTTTTTTTTTAATTAATTGAATTTAAATTCCCCAGCAACTGTGGTGGGATTTGAACTCATGCCTCTGGATCATTAATTCAGGCCTCCAGATTTCTAGCCCACAAACATAACCATTGCGCTCCTTTATCCTCAAATATTATGGATGCTGAAACCTGAATTAAAAAGTGATGGAAATACTCAGCAGGTCTGATGCATCTGTGGAGAGAAAAACAGAGCTAACGGGTGGCTTTTTACGAGGGTGGGGCCGGGTGGATTACTTGCCCCCCCACCACCCCACCAAGAAGTAAAGTCAACCAGAAGGCAACTTGTTCCATACCAGCCCACCCCACTGCCATAAAACATTGTGGGTGGGCTAAATTGGGTTTCTGCCCCTTACTTGGAAGTGCCGCCCTCAGGAGTTGCCATCCAATTTGATTGGCTGGCAGCTCCATCAATCCCAGCAGTACCAGAGCTGAGCAGTGGGCACTGCTGGGATTGCAGGAAGAAGGCCCGACAAAGACCATGGTTGCCCCAAGAAGGTAAGTCCCCAGGGTTTAGAACGGGAGGGATCCCAGAGCCCAGGGAGGGGGAAGAGTTGGGGTGGGGACTAGGTTCGATCAGGCAGGTGGCACTGAAGGGAGAGGGTTGACATCTTGGGGCAGTGGCCCAGATGTGCGCAGGGTAGCCCCGAATATTGTCCACCCCCTTTCCTTTCCATCAGTTCTCATGTAGGCCTTCAAAATTAGCCTACTCACTCCTGCCCAACTGCCCAGGCAAACCATGTTATGGTGTGAGCAGAATATTATTCAGGTCAGTAGGCTTGTTAACGAGCTTAAATGACCCTTAATTATTTATTTACATATGGCGGGCAGACAGCTGATTTTGGCACCTACCACCTAGCATATTATGCAGGTGAGCTCTGGGATTGATGGGAAGCTGGTAGGATAGCCAACTGACCTATTTTATGTGCCCCCGCCGCCAGGCATGGCCAGGGAGGGCATGTAAAATCTAGCCCAATGTTTCAAGTAAAATATGACTTTTTCAATCACACCCTTGTATTCATAAGGTTGCCTGCCCTCCTCACTCACATTCTCAACATACATTTCAAGCATTGGAACCTCTGATACCTCTGATATTTAACATAGAAACATAGAAATTAGAAGCAGGAGTAGGCCATTCAGCCCTTCGAGCCAGCTCCATCATTCATTATAATCATGGCTGATCATCTAACTCAATAGCCTGCTCCCGCTTTCTTCCCATATCCTTTGATCCCTTTTGCCTCAAGAGCTATATCAAACCCCTTCTTGAAAACATACAATGTTTTGGCCTCAATTACTTTCTGTTGTAGCGAATTCTACAGGCTCTCTCTGGGTGAGGAGATTTCTGCTCATCTCAGTCCTAAATGGTCTGCCCCACATCCTCAGACTGTGACCCCTGATTCTGGACTCACCAACCATCGGGAACATCCTGCATCAACCCTGTCTAGTCCTATTAGAATTTATATGTTTCTATGAGATCCCCCTCATTCTTCTGAACTCCATCGAATATAATCCTAACCGACTCAATCTCTCCTCATATGTCAGTCCCACCATCCCAGAAATCAGTCTGGTAAACCTTCAGTGCACTCCCTCTATAGCAAGAATATCCTTCCTCAGATAAGGAGAACAAAACTGCACACAATATTCCAGGTGAGGTCTCACCAAGGCCCTGTATAATTGCAGCAAGACATCCCTGTTCCAGTACTTGAATCCTCTTGCTATGAAGATCAACAAACCATTTGCCTTCTTTACCACCTGCTGTACCTGCATCCTTACCTTCAGCAACTGGTGTATGAGGACACCCAGGTCTGATTGCACATTCCCCTCTTTCAATTTATAGCCATTCAGATAATAATCTGCCTTCCTATTTTTGCTACCAAAGTGGATAACCTCACATTTATCCACATTATACTGCAACTACCATGCATTTGCTCACTCACTCAGCTTGTCCAAATCACATTTGTCAAGCCTACCAAAGTGCCACCAAGTGCTCCAGAGCATTTCACCCCTCAGGCACAGTCTGCAAACTAATGAGCATTTCAGTGGACTGCAGAGCAGTTTGATAACTGGGCACATTGTACAATTTCTTTGCTAAAGCTGGCCATGGAGCAGTCCTGGTGGAGGCGTTCACAGCCCTTGCAATGTCATCTTACAGGTTTGGACCAGCCTCCCCCATGGATCAAGTTAACAGTGCAACCTTGCAGTGTGGGTTAGGAGAATGCCTGTGCCTGAGCTGAAAGCACAGCATGCAGTCCAATGGGCAAAGCTGCCACCAATTGGTCAGGTGGAGTGAGAAGGAGGTGGGTGGATTTAGGGAAGCCATGCAGAGCACTAATCTCTGGCCATCCAAGTGGTGGCCAGCACTCTCCAAGGTGCATTAAGGGGCTGTCACACTTAACCAAACGAGGTTCTTAGAACACCCAAGCTACCCCTCTTTATCATCCTGCAGGAGGAATACATCAGGATCATGGAGCCTGGTGAACTAGCTACATGCCTTGTGACATACAGAATTTGGAGATGAAAGAGATGGAGCTAAGACAACGGAGATGAGAGTGACGGAGGCGCCTGGCTGTGCAGAGGGAGGAACAGCACCCTCAGGAAGAAGGGGCGGCTGGGGCTCCTGCAAACGCCACAGAAGAGCTACAGTGAGCTGTCGCTGGTCGGTGTCCAGCTAGACCCAGGGTCTATAGACGCTGCCTTTCATTCCTGCAGATGACCAACAGCCAGTGTTACCGAAGACTGCACTTGTCTAGGGAATGACTCAGTCACATCTGCCAGCTACTGCAGGATTTGGCGCCACAGGGACATGGAGGGCATCCACTTCCAGTGGCCATGAAAGTGACGGAGGCGCTCAATTTTTACGCCAATGGCTCCTTTCAGGGCTCCATAGGTGACCTCTGTGGGATATCACAAGCCTCCACCCATAAATACATCCATGAGGTCACGGATGTCATCTTTGCGAGGGCACACAACTTTGTGCATTTCATCCGGGACCAGGACAGCCAGGATGCAAGAGTGATTGGATGCAGGGTGCCATCGACTGCACTCGCGTGGCGTTCAGATATCTGTCACAACAGCAATCAACTATGTCAACCACAAGGGCTTCCATTTGTTGAATGTACAGCTGGTGTGTGACCATCACAAACACATCCTGCAGGTCTGTGCATGATTCCCAGGGAGTGTGCACGATTCCTACATTCTCGGTCAGTCAAAGATTCCTGGCATGTCACAGGGTCCACAGAAGCTGCAGGATTGGCTCCGGGGGAACAAGGGCTACCGGCAGAGGATGTGGCTGATGACACTTGTGTGGCAGCCTCAGGCTGCAGCAGAGAGAAGGCATAATGAGGCTCATGCTGCAATTTGCAACTCGGTGGAGCAAACCATCAGGATACTGAAGATGAGGTTCCGGTGCCTAGACCGATCTGGTGGAGCCCTGCAATATAGTCCACAGAGGGTGTCACGCATTGTCATCACCTGCCACACCCTTTACAACCTGGTGCTGCAACGGTGAGAGGATTTGGCTGAGAGGTGATGGAGGATCTGGAGGTCTCCTCAGATGAGGAGAACAGCGACAATGATGAGAGTGAAGAGGTCCTCGTAAGCGACAATGACAGCGATGAGACCCCTGCACTGACCAGATGAGGAAGGTGCACTTGGGAGGCCCATATAGCTGCTAGATTTGTGGAGGATGATGGCGACATGCAGTGAGGTGTCCCCATAGATCCTCACATTGCGTCTATGGATGTCTGACTCCAGTCTAGCCTATGGCAACGCACAAACCCTCTGTGATAATGCTCCTGTCATGGAGACGCAATGGAGGTCATAATAATCATTCAATTGCAGAAGGATGATGACGGCATGCAGTGAGGGCACTCCACAGATCTTCACATAGTCTCTGAGAATGTTTGACTCCTGTCTGGCCGAGGGCTGCTCACTTCCACTCTGTGATCAGGGTCATATCATGGAGATAAACGGCTCTGAGGAAGTGTCATACGGACTTGAAACATTAATTCTGTTTCTCTCTCCACAGGTGCTGTCAGACCTGCTGAGTTTTTCCAGCATTTTCTGTTTTTATTTCATATCATGGAGATGCAGCCATGAAACTTTGAAAGTGCCTGATCCTTTGTCCGCCTTCAGCACCTGACCCCACTTGGAGTACAGCATCACTGGTCACAGGTGCTGAAGAGATGGGGGCCGGCCCCACCTTAAAAATGCTGAGAGCACACAGGGAGAATGACAGAACTCTGTGACTCCTGCTCAAGATATTGTGGTAGCAATGACCAGCACCATCAAGGTGCAGGCATCAGTAATGTGTGAAATGAGTGTGAGGCTGGACCATCACTTTGTTCTGAAGGTTGCACAGAGCACAGGGGAGAGAGCCTGGGCTGAGACACCTACCTTTATCTTATACAGAAAGATTTCACATCTGAGTGATATGAACACTGCTCATCAGAACAAGGAGCCACAAGCAGCGAAACATTGTTGAGAGTTTACTTACAATAGTGAACATTATGTACAAATGATTAGCACCTGTGCTCAGGCTGTGTAACTAATTCTTCTTTACATTCCTAACCCTGCCGCTATATCATGGTGCTCCCCGGACATCCACAGTGGAGGTGAAGGCAGCCTGCTGACTGCTGCGCCCTGTCTATGATGACAAGACAGGTGTCCTCTGGAGGGCCGAATCCTAGAGGGCCCTGGCCTGCTTTTGGGATTCTGCTAAGTGGCAGTGGCACCCTCCTTGGCCTGTGGAGCTGGAGCAGCTGGGGTCACAGAAAGAGGGGTTTCGGATGGGTTGGACACTCCCAGAGTCACCTGGGTAGTTTGTCCTGGAACGTGCACCTGCTACTCCTCCTCCCAGTGGGTGCCTGGCTGACACTGTGAGAAGAAGGGGAAGCTGGAGTGAGATTGAGCTTCCCAGCACCCCTTTTATGTACACACTGTTGGAGGCCAACTATGGCGTCAGCGATGGAGTTCAGCCCATGCAGCAACGCAGGAGTGATGTCCTGGACCAAGGTCTCCATGGCGGCCACCATTCTACCAGTGTTGACCACAGTGCGCTGGCAAGCTGGAGCTATCACCTCAGCCTGAAGGCGGATGGATTCCTCTATCATGCCTTGCAACCTGAGGAGTGCGGTGGTCATCCCTTCCTGATGTTTCCGAGCTTGCCTTTGCAGCTCCAGCTGTGACATGACCAAATCCAGAGACGCATCATTTGACTCAGTCTCGGAAAATTTCTGGCCTGCAGCAGTCCACTAAGTGCCATGGACTGGGAAGTCCCTGCCTCTGCCTGCTTTGGATCAGAAAGTGTGATGTGCTTACTAGACTGTGATTCTGAGACTACTCTAAAGCTAGGTCCCACTAAGGTGTGTGTCTTTGAGCCAGTGGAGGGTGTGGCTGAGCACTATGATGGGAGTTCAAGGAGGGTGCCTTCAGATTCCTCTTCAGAAGTTTCTTCAGGGCTTGATTGGAAGTTCTGGGTCATGGACTCTGTTGACTGTTTCCCAGATGTGCCTGCAAAAGCAAGATGAGATAATTGGTGCATGGCAGTGGCCTGTGAAACAGGACACATCATTCACAGCATAGTTGTCTGATAGATGTTGCACTGCTGGATCCTCACTTGATAGAGCAGCGCCGACCTCACTGTCAGCACAGTAATGCTCCAGATCCTCACTGGCCAGCTGGGTGGCTCTGTCTTCAAAGTCCATAAGGATCCTCCACCAGTCTGCAACCTCTCCCTCTTGTTGTTTGCCAGCTTGTCCGAGATGAAGAGCTTATAAGCAGGGTGCCTACCAGGCCAGATGATAAGTATATCTAGCATGTGTGGATGGTGAGAGGTCCCATGGATGGGATGAGTACAATGAAGGTGTGTGTGAGAGAGTGAATGATGACGTCCCTTGAACTGGCAGTGAGTGAGGGCCCTGTTGGACGTGTGATGTGCTTGTGAGTCTGTGAGTTGCAAGTGATGAGAAGAGTGACTTACCCAAGCGGAATGGAGGAGATCATTCAACCTCTTGCGGCGATGGGTGGCTGCCCTCTTTTGCAGGGTGTTGATGCTGACCACTGCTGCCACCACCTTCCAAGCTGGATTAATGATGTTGCTGCCCATCCTGCAACCACAGCAGGGGTAGAGGACATCACAGTGCGCCTCCACAGCGTCCAAAAGGCACTCAAGGGATGCTTCATTAAACCTGGGGAGCTGCAGTCTTTTTGCCTTTCAGGGCAATATCTTCTGTGTAGCAGTCCTGGCTGGAAGGTGTGCGCACGGCTGGACTTTAAATATGGCGCCACTCATGATGAAGTGGTGAGGTGGTGGCATGGCGGGCGCATAAGAGCTCGTCTGCCATGGAAACGGTGTGTTTCCCAGGAATGCATAATTAATGCAGCGGGTTTGGGATAATATGGTGTGAAAACCCACCATTGCGGCTGGCGGGTAAAACATCGTTTCCCCACCTACTACCGCACTTAGTGCAAATCTGGGACAATTCCACCCTAGGACTTCAAAGAAACACCCTACAAAAATATATAGAATTTTAATGGAAATCAAAGCAACTAAATATTATGTCAGGTGTGAAGTCTTTCGTGAGTTTCAATTTATTGTCAGATTTTCATATTGATAATGGTGGAGTAGCAATTGGCTGAAAGATTAATATATGCAAAATAGTTTATTGCCAGACACAAAGTGAAAATAAACTGGCATAAAACAGCTGATTGTTTCATCTGCAATAAATTATGTGTGAAATATGTGTGAACTATTCCTCAGAATTAGGGTATTTCTTCAACACACATTAATTTTGCTTCTTGAAGGGAGAATCCCTCCTTTTAAGGTGCCATCTCCTTAGTCTTAGGTTTCTCTATCACACATACACAAGGAATGGAAGCACAGTCTCCTCAAGCCTTTGTCAGTGTCGTTCTGAAATTCTAAGGTGCCAGTCTGTAACACTCGGTCCGGGACAACTCTTTGCGCTGGAAGACCAACATGTTTCGGGCTGACCAAGGAGCATCTTTCACTGAGTTGATGATCCTCCAGCTGCAGATGATGTTTGTCTCGGTGTGTATCCCTGGGAACAGCCCGTAGAGCACAGTCCTGTGTCACAGAACTGCTTGGGATGAACCTCAACAGAAACCACTGCATCTCTCTCCAGACCTTCTTTGCAAAGGCACAATCCACAAGGAGGTGAACAACGGTCTCGTCCCCACCACAGCCACCTTGAGGGCAACGTGCAGAGGGGGTGAGACTCCTTGTGTGTTGGAAGGATCTGACGGGGAGGGCCTTTCTCACCACCAGCCAAGCTACGTCTTGGTGCTTGTTGGAAAGTTCTGGCGATGAGGCATTCTGCCAAATGACTTTGACAGTCTGCTCAGGGAACCATCCCACAGGATCCACCCTCTCCTTTTCCCGCAGGGCCTCTAAGACGTTACGTGCCAACCACTGCCTGATGAACTTGTGGTCAAAGGTGTTTCTCTGCATAAATTTTTCCGCCAGGGGCAGGTGGTACGGCACGGTCCAACTACTTGGAGCGTTCCACAGCAGCGTGGCCAGACCCATCCTTCTCAACACCAGGGACAGGTAGAACCTCAGCACATAGTGACACTTGGTGTTTGCGTACCAAGGGTCTATGCACAGCTTGATGCAGCCGCATACAAAGTTGGCCTTCAGTATGAAGGCGATGTTGGGCACGTTTTTTCCCCCTTTATCTAGAAGCTTATACATCGCGTCCCTGCGGACATGATCCATTTTCAACCTCCAGATAAAGCGAAAGATGGCTTGGGTGATCGCCATCGCACAGGAGTCTGGAATGGGCCAGACCTGCGCCACGTACAGCAATAGCGAGAGTGCCTCACAGGTTCTTACCCGCAATGGAGAGGGAGCATCTCTCCCACATGCCCAGTTTTCTTTGCAACATAGCCACTCACTCCTTCCAGTTTCTAACACATGCCCCGGTCCCTCCGAACCATATCCCCAGCACCTTCAGGCCATCAGCCCTGACAGTGAAGGGGACAAAGGATCGGTCAGCCCAGTTCCCAAACAACATGGCCTCGCTCTTCCCACGATTTACCTTGGCTCCCGAGGCCAGTTCAAACTGGTCGCAGATGTGGATCAGTCTGCGCACCGACAGAGGATCTGAGCAGAAGACGGCGACATCGTCCATGTACAGGGAGGCTTTGACTTGAGTGCCTCCACTGCCTGGGATTGTCATTCCTCTTATGCCCGGATCCTTCCTGAGGGACTCAGCAAAGGGTTCTATGCAACACACAAACAGGACAGGGGAGAGAGGGCAGCCCTGCCTGACTCCAGATTTAATAGGAAAGCTATCCGATTCCCACCCATTGATTGGGACTGCGCTACTGCTGTTGGTGTAGAGCAGTTGGATCCAATTGTGAATTCCCTCCCCAAACCCCATTTTGGAGAGCACATCTACCATGTAGGTGTGCGATATTCTGTCAAAGGCCTTCTCCTGATCCAGGCTGATGAGGCAGGTGCCCACACCCCTGTCCTGCACATAGGCAATCGTATCCCTGAGCAGTGCGAGGCTATCAGAGATCTTCCTGCCCGGCACAGTGCAGGTCTGGTCAGGGTGGATCACCAATTCCAGAGCGGACTTGACCTGATTGGCGATGACCTTGGACAGAATCTTATAGTCCACGTTCGATAGTGAAATGGATCGCCAATTTCTAATCTCCTCCCTTTCCCCCTTGTGCTTGTAGATGAGAGTGATGATGCCTTTCCTCATGGATTCTGACCAGAAGCATACTCTCATACATTTCTAGCAGGTCCAGGCTGATCCAGTCCCACAGAGCCGAATACAATTCCTCCGGCAAGCCGTCACTTCCGGGAGTTTTACTCTTCTCGAAGGACTCAATGGCCTTAGTCAGTTTGTCAGGAGTTAGTGGTTTGTCCAGGCTCTCCCGTGTACTGTCGTCTAAGAGGACAGGACAGGAAGGACTGGGAGGCCGTGCTGACTGAGGGCTTCACGTCATACAATCCGGCATAAAGGGATTTACTGATCCTCAAAATGTCAGACTGCAATGACTTTACTGAGCCGTCTTCTTCCTTCAGGCCGCTGATCACAGTGTTCTCTCTGTGTACCTTTTGGAAGAAGAAACTTGAGCACATCTCATCCTGCTCCACAGAACGGACTCTAGAACGGAAGATGATGTTGGAGGCCTCCGAGGCAAAGAGCGAGGCTTGCTGACTCTTCAACTCTTGGAGTTCCTCCTTGACGTCTACCCCCATCAACTGCAGCCGGAGCAGATTCTGCATGTTTTTCTGGAGTCGGGACATTTCCCTCTGTTCCTTTCTAGCTTTCTGGGTGCCTTTGAGGATGAAAAACCTCTTGATGTTTCCTTTGATCGCTTCCCACCAGTGTGTCAGGGACTCAAAGAGGGGTTTCACGGTTCTCCAACCTTTGTAATCCCTCTTGAGCTCCTCAATGTTCTTTGGGGTCAGCAGTTGCACGTTTAGCTTCCATGCCCCCCTGCCCACCCTCTGGTCTTCCTCTAAGTGACAGTCAGCCAGTAGGAGGCAGTGGTCAGAGATGAACACCGGCTTGACGACGGTGGATCTGACCGTGAACACTCGGGACACAAAAAGGAAGTCTATCCTGGAACGGATGGACACGTCTGGCCGTGACCAGGTGTATCTACGCTGCGCTCCATCTGCAGGGTTGCTGAAGACGTTGTGCAGCTTGGCATCCTTAACTGTTTCCTTCAGGGATCTGGACGTAGCGTCCAATCTGCTGTCGACCCTGCCAGATCGTCCAGCCGCATCGATGATGCAGTTGAAGTCACTGCCCAGAATGACCGGCCTGGAGGTCGACAGCAGCAGTGGGAGCTGCTGAAAAACCGTCAGCCGCTCGCCCTTTTGTGCCGCAGCGTACACGTTAATTAACCGGAGTGGAGCATCTTGTACATTACGTCTGTTACGAGGAGGCGCCCGCCCACCACCTCCTTAACCACGGAGACGGTGAAGTTGCCTCCCCGCAGCAGAATACCCAGGCTGGAAGAACGAGAGTCGTTTCCTCCCGACCAGATCGATGGCCCATGTGACCACCATCGTGACCATTGCCTATAGGAGCTGAGGTGAGGTATCGCACACTCCTGCAGAAACAGGTCAGCTTTGACCTTGGCAAGGTAGTCCAAGGTCGCAACACATCACGTAGTAGATTTAATGCTATGCACATTTATGGATACAATCTTTACACCCAGGCACATTCCAACGTCCAGGACTACGTGCTTAGGGACACAATAAAGCTTGGGGCAGCCGCCGCAAAGGCGCAATGGGGAAAGGTCGCTGTCTAAGACCTTTCTGCCACAGTGCACTGAGGGGCTGGGAACTGCTGAGAGCCCCTCGGGCTGTACAGCTCACAATGAATGTCCGCATTGAATACTAATTGTATTATAATCGTATTGAAGCACCTCAGAGTGCAACATGATGTAAGTTGATAACTCCAATACCATTGTCTGATTGTCTGCATTGACCATATTGAAATGATTGTAATATTCATTGATTGCATTGATGCACCTTGTGATACATGTGTAAAAGTTGAATCTGATTGTACTTATGTGATGGTGATTTTGAAATGGTTTGGAATGTTCTTCCAGATATTTTATGAACAAGGTATATTTTTCAAAAAAACAATTCTGAAATTCTAATGAGGCATACTGGTGGAGACTTTGGGAACAGCAAGATGGTAAATCTGGCTTCAATCTGTCGCTGCATTTTTCAGGGAAAAAAAGAGAAGATTAAAATATTTTGACCTTTGGGCTACTGGGTGAGGTTCCTCCCCTGCCTGCATGTCATTGGAAAATCAGTTTCAAAACTAGGTGCTGTAACATTCCTCAGTCAGCTTCTGGTGTCTGATTCACCCAGTTGATAAACACTGATATCAAGAGCCAAGAGATATCATCAGGTTCATGGAATTGAAGCTCTAGAACTTCCAATTAAATTGATTTCTTCTAGTGCTTACTCTCACATCTATAAATATGAAGTGTTACCACACAGTCCCAGCAATTGAGTTACACTGAAATCATTGCTTTTGGATCAGATCACCTCAGTAAGATGTCTATGTTACACTGCTTGCTAGCTATCATTGCAGGGTTCTGTCAGCATTAATTCTGCCATAAGATACTAAAACAGCAGTAATTTTACTTTCCTTAGGGCTTAAGACCCTGAGTTTTCTCTCTTCCCATTCTGCTTCAGAAGGACAAAAGTTAATGAACTTGGTCATCTGGGTGGGCCTGTTATGGCCTCAGTGCAGGCCCATCCTGTGACAGGAAACTGTGCCAGGAAACAGGCAGGAACACAGACCCAGCCGCAGGCCTGATTAGCTGCTGGACTGGCTATTGGCCTTGGAGTCTTCCGGCTCCTGTTGGGAAAACAACATCCTGAAAGCATTCAGGCCTAAAGTTTGTTCGGGAGTTATAAACAAAATAGAATCAAACATCAGCCTTTGCTGCCTGGCACCCAAAGATCCTCCAAACTGAGGGATAAAGCCTAATGATAGCTTCATTGGATATCCTTGCCAGGGAGGAAAAAACATCTACTTCTTTGAGGCCTATTGTTGTCCTGTGCCTACTGAAGGGCATCAGCCAGGTTGGTGTATTTGAGCAATTATTGGAAATCCTGGAGCATTGTGAGGAGGCAGAGACCCAATATAGCATGTTTCCATCCCCCTTTCTTCTCCTGAGAAATCCCTGTTGCAATTCAGAGGAGTGTTGAGGCCTACCTTTCCTTCCTCAACCTGATAATTAGACCCCGTAGGTCCAAACTGCCTTCCTCTCTATTTACACTAACTCAGTGATCTGCTCCTGCCCCTTTCTTATAGTACATATAACTGATTCATATTAAAACATTCACATTACGTAATCGTAAAATATAACCAACAGTTACTCTCATGGCATTCATCTACAGTGTTATCTGGATCTGGACTAAGCACAATTTACAATATTGTATAAGCCAGCATCACTGTGTTTCACTCACATCCTTCCTTTGCCACTTTGACAGGTCAGGAATTGGAACAAAGTGAATTTGTTTCATATTGTCGCCAATATGAAAGAATGAAATATTTTAACAATTAGTAAGCATATTCCACATGGAAATTTTTAATGGCAAAAGGCAGAGAACCTTTTGGGTTTTCTTATAAGCACAAATGAAATGTTAATAAAATCCTGGCAGACCTCAATGGAAACTTGGATAGGGGGAGCAATTGTATATCCAAGCATATAATGAAAGAATGCTTCAATGAGCTAAAGAGTTAAATCAAGTGTCAGAAAGCAGACTCTTATTTTCTTCTTATCCAATATGAATGATTCATGCCTTATATCTTGGGGACAGTTGTAGTGATTGATGAGCGGTTTATTAGTACAATGGATCTCACTGTCATACTGTTCACTGACAAAAGGCTCGTAAATAACTTTGCCAAAACCTGTGTGCTCAGATTCACAGCCTACACTTTGTTACTTATTGTTATACCTAAAATTACAGTATGTATTTGTACTAGGGAATGTGCCCTCAGGTTATAGAGATAATACATTACATTCAAAGTATAGCATAAATTGATAGACAATTTAAATAATGGAGGCATATGGTGGGATTTTCCAGTCCTGCCAGCGGCAGGCATCGTTGCGAACAGGACAGGAGAATTTGGGGATTGACTTTTGACCACTGTCCAAATTTTTCCATCCCACCCATGACAATGCCTGCCACTGACAGGACCAGGAAATCCAGTCCATAGTGGCAGAATCTATTCCCCACATGGTGGACAGAATTTTACAGCCCTCCACCAGTGGGTTTGCAGGCAGGGGAGCCCATAAAATTCCCCAGGCGACCTTCCCCCTGCCTTCCTGCTGGCCTCTGACCTGTCCACAATTTTACATAGGGTGAGCAAGGCCTAGGGCCTGTCCTTGCCCCAGTTGAGGCCCTTAAGTGGCCAAATGTTGGCCAGCAAAGGGTCGCCTCCTGCCCAGCCGCAAATTTTATTCACTCTGCTCATGCCATGGGCTGAAAAGGTGGGGGTGGGTGCCTCCATTACTGGCCCCCATTTGAGATCGTGCACCCTACCCCAATGTCTAACCTCCCCCTCCACTCCCCACAGCCCAGATGCTCCCTCCCCACCTGGCCTTGTCATCATGACCCCCAGCCCCTGACCAGACCAGCAGCTCTCTGAGGTGGGCCTTCCTCCCAAGTGAGGGGCGGAAATCTCGCCTCCAGCTAGAATATTAAATGGCTGCGAGGAAGCCGGCATTGGTGAGGATGTGTACAATTCTGCCCACTAAATTCCCGGTTTTGGCTGTGGCATAGGAGAAGATACCAAGGGGAGACCCAAATGTTTCACTGAGAAAGGGGTTTAAAAAAAACAGATATCACCATCTGAAATGTTTGTGCATTCCCCCGTCATTCGCTCAAGGTCAGTTTAGGCAGATATCTGGGTGCAATTTGCATGCCTGCTTTCTCAGCTGAAAAATGTTACGTGAAGATGGAGATGAGGAGAATTCTTTTGTCTTAGAGGGTCTCATTTGTCTCATTAATCTGTGGAACTCTCTTTTCCAGAAAGCAGTGGAGGCTGAGTCATTAAATTTATTCAAGGCTGAGTTAGATATATCTTGGATAGACCAAGAGAGTCAAAGGATATGGCAGGGGGGGGCGCAGACAGAAAAGTGGAGTTGAGACGACGACAACCAGATCAGCCATGATCTTATTGAAAGGTGGAGCAGGTGCAAAGGGCCAAATGGCCTAGTATTGCTCCAAAGTTCCATGTTCCTATGGCCAGAATTTTACATCCTGCAGGCAGGCATGCGCCCGACCCAAACAGATGTGAAATAGCACAAGATGACGTCGGGCAAACCGGAAATTGGGTCAGAAAAGAACCTGTTTTTAACTAATGTTAATGAGATTGTAAATGAGGCCAATATAGCATCAACCAGGATAGACTTGATGGACTGAATGGCCTCCTTCTGTGCTATACTATTCAATAACATCATGCATGTCATCTTCCATAATTTCTACCTGTTTACTGCTGTTCACAACACCAAACCATATAAATTGGGCGTTCGTAGACCCAGAGTGTATTTGGAAGTAGGTTTAAATAGTAGCTTTGGGAAAAGAATTGCCAAATAATCAGGTTAATTTTGATTTTGTGAGCTATATTGGAAATTGCTGTTTCTATCTTCTTTTCCCAACAGCCCTGAGAGCGCCACACTGAGTTTTCCAATGGCAATGTGCTTATTTGTGCCTTTTGAAAGGAAAATCAGGAGGGTCAACAGAAGACCACCAAGCAGCTCAGGTTGAATCATAGGCACTATGAACTCACCAAACAATACCCAGACACTGCAATCTATGGCAGAATCGTATGTATCTGCATTTGGTGGAGTTCCTGTCAAGGTCATTTATGCTTCAGAAGCATTTCAGGTTTCCACTAAGGACATCAGCAACATGTCAACCAACTTTCCACAGAAGTGTACAGGAAGCTAATATTTCATCCAGCAGCTAGCTGGTGAAATAAGAAACTAAAAGCCAATCTTTTACTTAATACTGTACTAATTTGCAGAGTACAGCATTACAAATGTCCTCCCTAATCAACAGCCAGTGATTCAGAAGTCTCTCTTTACACTCAAGAAACCTTTGAGAAACAAATGAAAAATAAACATGCCCATTGAAAGGGGCACTTTTACATTATTTTAACTAAAGACTTGAAAGAAAACTCATCAAGTTAAAATGGCATTTCTGCGATGATGATGCACTCCAGTCAACCCCCACCCTTCACTAGTGACCACCAGTCGTGGAAAGCCTCATGAGTACTGGTGGACAATGTGCTCTCTCTCTCCAGGGACACCTGATGCAGGCATAATCATGGAAGAGAGGCAGGCAGTCAGGCTGAGCAGTCCCCGCAATCGCCCACTGCCTAGACCTCTTTATGGCCACCTTGGCCAGGCATAGGTGCAGGCCCGCCCCCTCCGTACAGGGTGGCCAAAGATCAGGAGCGTGAGGCTGAAGTGGAAACAAAACTTGGAGAGCAGGCCTCTTGGATATTGAGAAAAGGGGCTGCAACCTCACTCACTCTGCATAAATATAGAACAGGGAGTTATCAAGGTCACAGAAAAAGCAGGCAGCAAATTTCTCTTCATACTCTTTTGAGCAAAGCAAAACAAATGACCAAATTAACTAATTCACAACCCCTTAAAAGAGTACTGTAACTAATACAAAAGCTACAAAGGAAACTCATCAAATTAAAATAACATACCCAGGGCTGATATTCCCTTGGATATTAACCCGGGCCTCTGGATCCTAGTCTAGTGACATTACCACTATGCCACCACCTCCTATCCTCATTCCTGATACACAAAATGGCGCAGTCCATCTTGTAGGGGTGAAGGACCAGTAACAAAAGGCGCAAAAATGTCAGACTCCGCAGAAAGCAGGGAATGCCTACTATGTACAGACCACTGAGAAACAACGTTACTACAGTGAAAACCCACAACATTAATGAGAGAAATGCATCCAGGCAGCCTGCAGGTGATTAACAGTTCAGAAATATTGAATGCTTTTTCAGCCACCTCAGTGGTAACATAATGCGGCACTGTCAAGATAGGCTGAGACAGCATTTCAAGAACAGAGGTAGAAATTGCAAAATCTGTCTTACTGAAGAAGCAGGGGAAGCAGAATCTGACATCTATTCACTACACAGCCCGAAAGTGGGAAGAACTGAGCCAATCCAGGTAGTCATTAGAGTCAATGAACAACCCATCAAGATAGAGGTCGATACAGGCACCAATGTCTGTGTTAGGAGAATATACATTCAAAAAGTTGAATAAAGGAGTCCATCCTTTAAGTTTCAAAGAATTGGACACTAAATTAAAAACATATACGGGTGAAGAAATAAGAGTGAAGGGGATATGTCAAGTCCTAGTGCAGTTTGGGGATCAGGCTGCAAATTTATTCCTTATAGCATTAGATGGGGCAGGCCCCAATTTAAGTGGTCGCAACTGGTTCAAAAAGATTAAATTGCAATGGGCTGAGACTTTTCAAATCAGAGTGAGAAACCTCAGGAATTGTTACAGAAGTACACTTCCATTTTTAGTGATGAGCTAGGAAGGATTCGTGGGCCACAAGCCAAAATCCACGTAGACCTTAACGCAACCCCCAGATTTATCAGAGCCAGACAAGTCCCTTATGCTCTACGGGACAAGGTTGAGACCAAGATAAACAGGCTGGAAAATTTGGGTATCTTACAACTGGTGCAATTTTCCAAGTGGCGGCACCCATAGTACACATTCTAAAGCCAGGCCAAAGTGTTTGCTTATGCAGTGACTATAAGTTAACTGTAAACAGAGCGGCCAAAGTTGATTAGCACCCGATACTATAGACTGACAAATTATATTTGAAATTAGCAGGGGGCATCACATATTCAAACTTGACATGATCCACACCTACCAGCAGATAGAGTTGGAAGAAGGCTCTAGGGAATTCATGACCATCAATACACATCGAGGATTGTATCAGTATACTCGACTACCCTTTGGGGTTTGATCAGCGTGTGCTATTTTCCAACGTACCATGGAAAATCTGCTCCAAGGACTGGACCATGTTGGTGTTTATCTGGATGATGTCTCAGTCACTGGATGAACTGATGAAGAACACTTAGCTAATTTGGATGAGTTGCTGAAAAGCTTCTCACAGGTGGGGGTGCGCTTGAAGCGAGAAAAATGTCTTTTCCAAGCCAAAGAGGTAGTTTACTTCTGCCATAAGGTTGACATACAGAGCCTGCATCCCATGGAAGAAAAGGTCAAGGCTATTTGCGAGGCACCAATTTTTAAGATCATCAGCCCTACAGGTCCACTTTGACCCAAAAAAAAATTGATTTTAACTTGCGATGCATCCCCTTATGGAGTAGAGGTTGCTCTTTCACATCGGATGGTGAATGGCTCCAAACAACCCATTGGTTATACATCTCGCACACTGAGTGCTGCAGAGTGACAATATTCTCAAATTGAGAAGCAGGGCTTGGCTGTTATGTTTGATGTTCGAAAATTCCATCCATATCTCCACAGTCGTCATTTTCACATTGTATCTGAATACAAGCCTCTGCTGAGACTATTTGGAGAGCAAAAGGCATTTCCCCCTATCACATCTGCTCACATCCAGAGGTGGGCACTGATATTGGCTGCTTACGAATACATTTTTATTCACTGATCGGGAAGCCAGATCGCACATGCTGATGCGCTAAGCCGCCTCCCCCTGCCAGATAACAACGTGAAGGTTCCAATTCCACAGGAACTTGTCTTAGCACTAGATTTTTTGGATTCCTCCCCTCTCCAGGTCAAACAATATATGAGTGGACAAGCTGAGATCCATTTTCATCTCATGTCCGAGAGCAGATCTTGAATGGATAGTCAGGTGAGCCAAAGTCTGATGACATTTTCAATCGCAGATATGAGCTCACCTGCCAGGATGGTATATTGCTGTGGAGAACAAGGGTTATCGTGCCCCTGAGAGGGTGATGGCCATTACTGGCTGAATTACATAGTGCTCACCCTGGCATTAGTAGGATGAAGATGCTTGCGCGCAGCTACTTGTGGTGGCCAGGGATGGACAAGGACATTGAAACCCTAGTCAAAGATTGTCTTCAGTGCCAGCAGGTACAAAAGCTACCCCCCTTAGCTCCATTACACCCCTGGGAATGGCTGGGGTGGCCATGGGTTTCCTCCACATCGACTACATAGGGCCCTTCCCGGGCACTATTTTCCTTTTACTAATAGACACCCACTCCAAGTGGATGGAAGTCTACGAAGTCCGGTCACCCACGCCTGTTGCCACCATAGACCGTTTGCAACAGAGTTTTTCAGTACACGGGTTACCAGAGCTGCTCATGTCGGACAACGGGACGATATTTACCACTGGGGATTTCCACAGATTTATAACCCTCAATGGAATAACTCATATCAAAACCTTGCCTTTCCACCCCATTTCTAATGGTTTGCCTGAACGGGCGGTTCAAACTTTTAAGTCTGGGATGAAAAAGCTGGATGGGGATTTCATCTGCACCAAATTGTCGCGGTTCCTGTTCACATACCGGACGACGCCACACATGACCACCATTATTGCCCCCGTTGAATTACTAATGAAGAGACATCTCCGCACCCATCTAACTCTTATCAGGCCAAATTTAGTGGGGAGGATGGTGAGAAGCCAAGAGGCCCAGGAGGCTAGATATGATGGCCATAATCAGGAAAGAAATTTCACAGTGGGAGACACAGTTCTCGCAAAGAACTTTGGAGATGGGCCCACTTAGCTACTAGGCGAAGTGAGTGCCATGACAGGACCTCTCTCCTTTACCCGTGCAGAGGCCTCAGACTCCTGGTGAGAGGAGGTACCATGGGGGTTATGCCGCAACCCGGAGTTTGGTTGAGCACATCCTTGGCATTCTGAAAATCAGGTTCCAATGCCTGGACAGATCTGGTGGAGCACTGCAGTAGACTCCCCAGAGAGTGTCATGCATCATAGTGGCTTGCTATGTGCTACACAACCTGGCGACACAAAAGGGGGAAGACCTGGATAATGAGGCGATGCAAGAGCTGCATGTCTCCTCTGATGAGGAGGAAGCAGAAGGCAATGAGGGTGATGAGGTCTGAAAAGGAGAGGTGCAGGCAAAGAGGCCATTGTACTGGCCAGTTGAGGCAGGCATTGTTGTGAGGCCCTCATATCTGAAAGATTCCAGGAGGATAATGACGAGATGCAAAGAGGACATTCCAGAGATCTCCACATTGTATCTGGGAATGTCTGACACCTGTCTGGCTGAGGGCAGTGCACATACACTCTGTGAAGAGACTCATATCATCAGATATGCTGCTGATGCTGCTGAGAAACAGTGGCCACATAGACTTTAAGATAGCTTGATCCTTTGGCAGGCTTCATCACCTGTTCCCTTCAGCACAACACCTTCACCGGTCAGGAATGGTGTCAAGATGGGGGAGGTGGGGGGCAGCCCAGCCTCTAAGGTGCTGAGCACACAGAGAACAGAGATGCTTAGGTACCAGATTCTTGCAGCAAACACAAGCCACATGGAGGTCTATGCATCACTAATCTGGACAGAGACTTTAAAGCCAGACAATCACTGTGCTCAAAAGTTTACATTCTGTACGGGGGAGAAGCCCTGAACTGTGACATTAGCCTTTGATTTGTACAGAAGACAAGGTTTCTGATTAACATGAACACTGCTCAACATAACAATGAGCCATAGACAAGGAGACATTCTTGAGAGTGTATTTACAATAGTGAACATTATGCACCTGTGCCCATGTCGTGCAATCTTCTTAACCTTTCTAATCCTGTGCTACATCTTGGTGCTCCACCAACATCCACAGCGGAGGTGGAGGTGGCGTGCTGACTGCTATGCGCTGTCTGCGATGACCTTGATGGGTGTCCTCTGGAGGGCCATGACCTGCATTTGGGGTCCTGCTGTGTGGCAATGGCACCCTCCTTGGCAGAGCTGGAGCTGCTGAGGTCACAGGAAGGGCCTGACAATCCTGGAGTCACCTGGATGGATGGCACCGGGGTATGCACTTGCTGGTACTCCTGCCTATGGGTGCCCAAGGATCCTTGGCTAACTCCTTGAGAGAAAGGAGCAGCTGGAGTGAACTCGAGTTGCCCTGCCCCCTCTCGCGTTGACATTGATGGATGCTGGCAAGTGCCTCAGCATTGGAGTTCAGCCCTTGCAACAGTGCAGGATCAATGTGCTGGGCCAAGGTCTCCATGCAGCCATCATCCTACCAGTGTTGACCTCAGTACGTTGGCCATCACCTCAGACTGAAGGCAGATGGACTCCTCCATTGTGCCTTGCAATCAGAGGTGTGCAGCGGACATTTTTCCTGAGTTTGCCATTTCCGCTCCAGCAACTAAGATAAGAGTGGGTCCACAAGTTCGTCATCTCTCTCGGGCACAGCAAGTTTCTGGCCTCCAGTAGTCCTCCAACCTGGCAAGCCTCTGCCTCCACCTGCTGTGGATCAGACAGTGAGATGTACTCATCAGATTGTGACCCTGAAGCTACTCTAGAACTAGGTCCCACTGAGGTGTGTGTCTCTGTGCTGGTGAAGGGTGTGGGTGAACGCTGTGATGGGTCTTCAATTGGGGTGTCATCAGATTCCTCTTCAGGGCTTGAGTCAAGGACCTGGCTCATGGACCCCTTAGCTGCTTCCCAGATGTGCCTGTGAAAGGAAGGAGAAATAATTAGTGCATGGCAGCGGACTGCAGAACATGGTTGTCTGATGGATATTGCACTGCTGGATCCTCATTTGGTCAAGCACCGCCAACCTAACAGTCAACATAGAATGATCCAGATCATCATTGGCCAGCTATGTGACTCTATTTTCAAAGCCAGTTAGAACCTTGATGTCGGGCAATCCTCCGCCAGTCTGCAACCTCTCCCTTGTGTTGTGTGTCAGCTTGTCCTGCATGAAGACAGATGGAGAGAGTGTAAGCAGGACGTCTACCAGTCCAGATGAAAAGGATGCCTGTCATATGTGGGTGCTGAGTGGTGCCATGAATAGGATGAGGACACAATCCACAGGGTAGGTGAAGGTGTGTAAGAGAGAGTTAATGGTGATGTCCTCTGAACTGGCGGTGAGTGAGATCCCTGTGAATGTGTGATGAGTTTTTGATTGTGTTAGCTGAGGGTGATGAGAGGAGTTACTTATCCGGGTGGAACGGAGGAGATCATTCATCCTCTTTCGGCACTGGGCAGCTGTCGTCTTTTGCAGGGCGTAGGTACTGACCACGCTGCCACCATCTCCCATGCTGGATTAGTAACCTTGCTTTCTGGTCTTCATCCAGCACAGGGGTCGAGGACTTCACGGCGGGCCTCCGCTGCGTCCAGTTGGCGCTCAAGGGAGGTATCACTAGATTTGGGGGCAGCATGTTTCGTCGCTTTGGCAGCCATGACTTTCAAGCAGCTTCCAATCCCTTAGAGAGTGCTAGCTCTGTGCAGGGACGCCCTTTAAATATGGCGCCCAGATTACTGAAGGCCTGAGGTCATGGTGGGCGGGCAAGTCAGAGATTCGCCACCAGTGATCTGCATGAAACCCATGCCTCTGCATTTTTTCTACAAAGTGATGCACGATATGGCGGAAAAAGCCGCCATTGTCGTCGGCGGGTCAAACACCACTTTCCCTGCCCAATAATGGACTTTGCCAATTTCTGTGATGATCCTGCCCATAGACTCCTTCATGTGCTCAAGGTACTTAATCAATGTCCTCCACCAGAATATCCTGAACCCTAATAATGTAATTAACATTCGATTAATACAAGTGACTGATGCCTTATTTGTTTCAGCAAGGACTGTCAGAGAGTGCTAAACACTTCTACAGCTGGCAGGGTTTCCAATGATGCAAGGGTTTGTAGATTGTACCTAAGTTTAAAAAATGCCTTAATGCACTGTCAATACTTAATTGTTTGAAATCCTCAGTGCTAGATTACGTTGCCTAATTGCAACTTCTCCCAATGCCTTCATTGTAAACTAGCTCACCATCATGCTAATATTTAACTCACAATTACAAGTTTCAGGATAGGTCCCAGGTAATCAAGTCCATTCTCGATTAGATTGGATACTGCACAGGTGTCATAAACTTAGTTCACCAGCTGAGCACAGTTATTACAGTGTGGTGGCACTGAGTACAGTTATTACAGTGTGTTGGCATGCATCAGAGCAATCGGTGAACACACCATTGCCTCGTTGAAGCAGCACTTCAGCTCCATGGAAGGACCTCATTGAGAATGTTGTGTCCACTTTTGATTCCCTCACATGAAAGGGTATATGGAGACTTTGAAAAAGGTACATAGGTGGACTACAAGATTGATCCCCAGTTCAAGACACTTTAGCTACCCAGGTAATCTAGAAGAACTGTGACTGAAAGCATAGAATCTGGGTGATTTGATCAAAGATTATAAAATAATGAAGGGACTAGATTGTGTTTGCATCAATAAATAATTTTAACTGGATGGATTAGAGAAATCCAGGGATTATGCTTTTAAATTGCCAAGGGCAACTAGGTTGGAGGTCAGGCAGTTTTTCTTTTCCCATAGAATAGTAGACCTGGTTGACGGTTTGTGTGGTTCAACACTGATTCATTATATATTGTCAAGAGTGACCTGAAACCCTTTCTGGCTAAAGCATAGCTTACATTATACAGGAGGTAAGCACCCTGTAATCTAAATCAGTGGTCTAGTTTCAATCACCTAGTAGGATTGTAAAAATATTTTTCCAATTTTCCTTTGTCTGAATTGATGTGGGTTCTTAATCTGGTTTCTTTACCTCTGCAGCAGATTAAATAGCTCCAGGTGGGGAGGGAGCACTTCTATTGTGATGCATGAAACATCACAACTATATGGGCAGGCTGATCTTTTTCTGTCCAACATTCTCATTGATAAGAATCCTGTAAATTCAATCTTGAAAAATTGTACATATATGTTGTTCAATACTGTAATCTGCATAACATCCTCCTGTAAAGCTGTCATCTTGGAGGCATTAGAATAGGAAATACCCCAGGTATATCAAGGCACAACAAAGTCTAAAGTTACTGCAGAGCAGAACCAGACACTGCCTTGAATAGCCATTCAGTAAGCACAAATACTGATCACTTTTGCTTAATTTACAAATGTACACCCACTACACTAGCAGTCCTATACACCTTCCCATGTTCTCCAAAAATATTGACTTCAATCTATCAGGAAACTCTCAAATGTCACAAGCCTGCTTGAAGTCCTGAATATAGCCTTATGTAAGCACTAGTTTTTCTATCCTTAGATCCTGACTGGTCAGAGGATCAGAGAGATCACTCATACACAAAAATTAGTGTTTTTAATCCTTTACGTGGACATTAGGTCAGGGATCAAAGTCTGAAGTCTCTGGTTGCTGTGTTTGGACAGCAACCTGAACAGCCCTGACCAAAGAGGTCTTTTGGGCTGGCTGCAGCAGCAGATTTTGCTCTCGTACTTCCAGATAATAATGACTTGCCAGGGGACCATGCAAAAGACTCAAATTCAGGATTGATGTGCTGAGTGCTCACAATAAAATTAGCCCTTTAGTGTTGAACCATATCGTATGTAAGTGTTTAGAATTTTCTTCCTTTGTGTGAAATACGTGTTTGTCACCTTAGCTTCTTTTATTACCTCAGTGGCAGAAGTGTGTGAGGTGGCTAGTTGCAGTATTTGCAGAGGAGTTGAAACCCCAAGCTGAACCTTCTGATGGCTGTGTATTTTCTAGTACCTGTGCAACTATCAAACATCAGTGGAGAGACATTCCAGATTTGTTTACATTCTGATAAACTTCAATAATTCCACAGAGATAAAAACAAAAAACTGCGGATGCTGGAAATCCAAAACAAAAACAGAATTACCTGGAAAAACTCAGCAGGTCTGGCAGCGTCGGCGGAGAAGAAAAGAGTTGATGTTTCGAGTCCTCATGACCCTTCAACAGAACTGATTTTTCTTTACAAGGAGAGGGAAATATACGCTGATTTAAGGTGGCGCGGGGGGGAGGAGAGAAGTGGAGGTGGAGGGGGGGTGTTGTTGTAGGAACAAGCAAGCAGTGATAGGAGCAGATCATCAAAAGATGTCACAGACAAAAGAACAAAAGAACACAGAGGTGTTGAAGTTGGTGATATTATCTAAACGAATGTGCTAATTAAGAATGGATGGTAGGGCACTCAAGGTATAGCTCTTGTGGGGGTGGGGGAGCATAAAAGATTTAAAAATAATGGAAATAGGTGGGAAAAGAAAAATCTATATAAATTATTGGAAAAAAAACAAAAGGAAGGGGGAAGAAACAGAAAGGGGGTGGGGATGGAAGAGGGAGCTCAAAACCTAAAGTTGTTGAATTCAATATTCAGTCTGGAAGGCTGTAAAGTGCCTAGTCGGAAGATGAGGTGCTGTTCCTCCAGTTTGCGTTGGGCTTCACTGGAACAATGCAGCAGGCCAAGGACAGACATGTGGGCAAGAGAGCAGGGTGGAGTGTTAAAATGGCAAGCGACAGGGAAGTTTGGGTCATTCTTGCGGACAGACCGCAGGTGTTCTGCAAAGCGGTTGCCCAGTTTACGTTTGGTCTCTCCAATGTAGAGGAGACCGCATTGGGAGCAACGAATACAGTAGACTAAGTTGGGGGAAATGCAAGTGAAATGCTGCTTCACTTGAAAGGAGTGTTTGGGACCTTGGACGGTGAGAAGAGAGGAAGTGAAGGGGCAGGTGTTACATCTTTTGCGTGGGCATGGGGAGGTGCCATAGGTGGGGGTTGAGGAGTAGGGGGTGATGGAGGAGTGGACCAGGGTGTCCCGGAGGGAATGATCCCTACGGAATGCCGATAGGGGGGGTGAAGGGAAGATGTATTTGGTGGTGGCATCATGCTGGAGTTGGCGGAAATGGCGGAGGATGATCCTTTGAATGCGGAGGCTGGTGGGGTGATAAGTGAGGACAAGGGGGACCCTATCATGTTTCTGGGAGGGAGGAGAAGGCGTGAGGGCGGATGCGTGGGAGATAGGCCGGACACGGTTGAGGGCCCTGTCAACGACCGTGGGTGGAAAACCTCGGTTAAGGAAGAAGGAGGACATGTCAGAGGAACTGTTTTTGAAGGTAGCATCATCGGAACAGATGTGACGGAGGCGAAGGAACTGAGAGAATGGGATGGGGTCCTTACAGGAAGTGGGGTGTGAGGAGCTGTAGTCGAGGTAGCTGTGGGAGTCGGTAGGCTTGTAATGGATATTGGTGGACAGTATATCACCAGAGTTGAGGGCCCCATCAAACTCGTCCACTCAAGTCAACATCTACACTTTATCTAGTCCCCAGTGCCTGCGCTATCACACTACTCTTAAATACAGATCCCAATGCTCAGCAGCCAAGGCAGGATGTGAGCTGTCCCTCTAGGAATCAGGTCCCTCCTCTGCCTCTGATGCCATCAACAATTTATATCCATTGCTGCGACCTTACACAATGCTTTCTCTTCCTGCTTAATCCCTAACTCCCCCAGTGTGAAGATATCGGAGCTGGTTCTTGGGAGGGACACTGTGAATGGTGCAGTGCACGTGCTATAAATTTCTGGCATGGCTGGATTTAATGGGGTCTGACTTAGTTTTCTGTGGCACAGCTAAACAAAAGAGAGTAGAAGATAGGTAACAATTACATCCCAAGAAGCAGCCTTCATTTATACCTCTCAGTGCTGTAGAGACATGGTTTCAAGGTGACCAAGGTTGGGAAATAAATATTCCAGGGTACACAAAATTTTGAAAAAGCAGGCAGAATGCAAGAGGAGAAAGGGTAGCCCTGATAATAATGGGTGACATGAAGACATTGGTGAGAAAGGATCTTGGTTCAAAAAATCAGAAAATAGAATCAGTATCGGTGGAGATTAAGAATAGCAAGGGTCAACGAATGCTGATGGGAAGGTTTACAGGCTTCCTTGCAGTAGTTATACCAATGGACAGGCCATTAAACAAGAAATTACTGGAGTATATAACAAAGGCAACATAATAGCTGTGGGGGAACTTAAATCTTTATAGAGACTGGACCAATCAAATTGGCAAAGGTGGTCTGGAAGATGAGATTGTAGAATGTTTTTGTGAGTTTCCTTGAGCAATATATTGTGGAACTAACTAGGAATAAAGCTATTTTAGATATAGTATTATGCAATGAGGCAAGGTTAATTAGTAATGTCATAGTAAAAGATCCACTGGGAAAGAGTGATCACAATAACATAAGAAATAGGTGGAATAAGCATTTGGCCCCTCGAGCATGCTCCACCATCCGGTAAGATCATGGCTGATCTGATTATGGCCTTAATTCCACTTTCCTGCCTGTCCCCTATAACCCTTCACTCCCTTATCAATAAAAAAAATCTGTATAACTCAGCCTTGAAGAACCCAGCCTACACTGCTCATTGAGGAAGAGAATTCCAAACACTACCAACCCTCTGAGAGAAGAAATTTCTCCTCATTTCTGTCTTAAATGAGACACCTTATTTTGAAATTTTGCCCACAGTTCTAGGTTCCCCATGAGAAGAAATCTCTTCTCAGCATCTACCCCATCAAGCCCCCTCAGAATCTTATATGTTTCAATAAGCTCATTTTTCTAAACCCCAATAATGTAGGTCCAACCTGCTCAACCTGTTCTCATAATTTTCACTCTTCATCTCAGCAATCAGGCTAGTGAACGTTCTCTGAACTGTCTCCAATGCAAGTGTATCCCTCAACACAACAAACTCTGCATTAAGTTTGAAAATGAAATACTCTAATCATAAACAAGAATCTTAAATTTAAACAAAGCCAATTACATAGGTATAAGGGGAAAACTGGTTAACATTGATTGGGTAAATAGACTAAAAGGTATGGCTGTAAATAAACAGTGGGAAACTTTTAAAGAAACAATTCAAAGGGCAGAATTTTCCATGCCCATTGGTGTCGAGCATATTTGGCAGCATGAGTGGACAATATGGTGAGAAGATCAAAAATCGGTTTCACAACGCGTCGGTTTCTTTACCCACCAATGGTAGGCCATGTTTCCCACCTTTGGACATCAGGAACTTCATTGTAATACATCTGCATTTCACTATAAGCCCAGCCTGCCAGAATCATCCCTCCATGCAGGATTGCACACTGCCTTGATTCACAACGGTACGTAGGCAACATGCACCTGGTGAGCTGCACTTTGCTCAGGACTTCAAGGTTTTTTGCCTACCTTCCTTCAGGCAGCACACAAGTATTCAGCGCCAGGCTTCACAGACAGCACCACACCACTTTTAGGGTCTCTACCTACCAGAAATATTTGGTGTCTGTCTTTGCAGTAGAAGACACAAGTTAGCTACTTGAAATAGAGGGTAGCCAAGGAGTGATGAAATTATGGTCATTAATATCAGCAGTGACAAAGTACTAGAAAAATTCAAGAGGCTAGAATCTGACAAATCTCTAGGCCCTGATGGCCTACATCCTAGGATACCAGAGGAGAGAGCTACAGAGATAGTGGATGCACTGGCTATGATTTTCAAAAATTCTCTAGATTCTGTTAAATTGGAAGTCAGCTAAATGTAATACCGCTATTCAAGAAAGGAGGGAGAGAGAAAACGCGGCCAGTTAGCCTGACAGGGTTATTGGGAAAGTGCTGGAATTTATTATCAAGGAAGTCGTAACAATACACTTAGAAGTACATAATATGATCAGCACAAGTTAGCATGGTTTTACGAAAAGGAAATCTTGTTTGACAAGTTTATTAGAGTTTTTTGAGGATACAAGCTGTGAAGAGGACACAAAGAGATTGGGTGGAATCATCCCAGATTTGCACTAAGTGTGGTAGCGGGCCAGAAAAAGTTTTACCTGCTGGCCGCAATGGCAGCTTTTCACGCCATATCGTCCCAATCCTGCCACATTAATTATGCATTCCTGGGGCACACGTCGTTTCAATGGCCGGCGGGTGGGGTCTCATTTGCCCACCATGCCATAACCTTGCCACCTCATCACGCCGGGAGTCATATTTAAAGTGCTGCCATGTGCACACCTCTCAGTGCTTCCAGCCCATGACTGCTGCAAAGAAGACATGGCCCCAAAAGGCAAGAAGACTGCAGCCCCTCCCAACAACCCCAGTTTAATTACACATCACTCGAAGACCTTTTGGACACAGTGGAGGCCCACCATGCTGTCGTCTATCCCCACTCTAGCCACAGGATGGGAAGCAACATCACTAATCCAGCTTGGGAAGTGGTGGCAGTGATGGTCAATGCCAGTGCCCTGCAAATAGGACAGCCACCCAGTGCCGCAACAGGATGAATGGTCTCGTCCTTTCTGCCATGGTAAGTCACTCTTCTCATCACTCTTAACTTTCCCACTCACAAACCCATCACACATTCACAGGGATCTCACACCTCAAGGGACAACACCACTAACTCTCACTCACACACTCATGTTTTCCTCTGGCTCATATTCTCCGGAGCTCGTGTCCTCATCCTGCCCATGTCTCTGCTCACCACACAACCATTCCATGCAGTACCATGTATCCAGCTCACACTCCATCTGTTTTCATGCAGGTCCCAGACTAGGGGTAGAGTGCCCCACATCAGGCCCCTCACAGACTTTGAGCAGCCATCGCACTGACTGGCTGGACTGTGCCTGTGGCAACCGTGCGATTGGCAGTGAACACCCTCATGAGAATCCTGCACCACATCATCCCTCTCTCAACGCAAATGTGAGTAGCTCTATCTCCTGCTTATGACTCGGCTGACATGCACTAATTATCTCTACTATGATTCACAGGGAGTAACCGACACCCTCAGCCAGCCAGTCCCTCAACTCCATCCATGTCCTCTCCTCCAGCCAAGAGGACTCCTCCTCCACTGAAGAGCTGGAAATTAGCAGCCTGGAAGACCCAACACAGTGTTTATCCACACCCTGCACCAGCACAGAGACATACACCTCATTGGGACCTAGATCTAGAGCAGGCTCAGGTTCACAATCTGGTGGTCACTGCATGGACAAGTGTCTGCAGCAGGAGGAGGCAGATTCAGCCGAGGACTGCAGGGGAAGAGGCATCTCTGAGGTCCGAGTCAGGTGGCGAGATCCTGGATTTGGCTATCCAACTCATCCTGGAGAGTCAACAGAAGGTGGGGGAACATCACGCAGAGCTGTTGGAAGCCCTCAATAGAGTGGCACATGAGATGGAGGAGTGCGTCCGCCTGCTTTCTGATGAAGTGGTGCCCACATGTGTGCATATGGAGGTCTCCATGAGGAGGATGGCAGATGCCATGGAGACCCTGGTCCAGCAGAACATGGAGATGCATACAGTCCTACATCTATTGCGGTAGCCATGGGTGAGCTCCTGCAGTGGCAACGCAAGGGGGAAATGGGGCATCTCAACACCCGCCCCCCCCACAGTGCTCCTTCCCCTCAAGGAGTCAGGCCGGGGCCCTTAGGCACCCGAAGGGAGGAGGAGTGGCAGCTGGACAGCCCAGGGTCATCCACTCAGGAATCTCAGAGGCTGTCTGTTCCCTTCAAGTCCCCTTTGCCTGTGACCCCCTCAACCTCATCCTCTGTCATCACAGAGGGAGCAGCTGGCCCACAGAAGGGCAGCCAAAGCAAGCCAGGGCATCAGAGCCAACAGGGCCAACCATTGCACAGGCTGTCTCCACCCCTGCTGCGGATGTCAGGGCAGCACCTACAAGAAGTGGTGAGCCTCAAAAAGTTAAGAAATTCTGATCACAAGTGGTTGCCCGGGCGAACACATTTTGTCACTTTACAATCTGGGAATATATTCACTTTTACTGAACAATGTGTGATGTTGTCTTTCGGCTTCATTGACAGGCTTCGCAAGTTGTCCCACTGCATCCACACACACACACACACACACCCCCCGCCCACCCCCCCCCCCCCCCCCCCCCCCCCCCCCCCTCCACCCACCCTACCGCAGCACTTTGCCCTCGGTCATTCTCACCATTCCCTCTTACCACACCTACCCTCAGTTCGCTCTCCAAGAAACAGTCATGGGCTCAACCCAATGGAAGAGCCCTCCCTTGCACGTTCACCTGGACATCACCCCCCTCTGGACTCCTTCCCCCTTGGAACTCCTTCCCCTTTGGAACTCCTTCCCCTACCCCGGACTCCCCTACGTTAGTCCTTCCCCTGTCCCTCCTTATCTTTCCCTTCTCCAGATTCCTTCCTCCACCCTTACTTCTTCCTCCAGCCTTCTCGAGCCTTATTGCCTTACCCCTCCTGACTCCTTCCTCCACCCTTACTTCTTCCTCCACCATTACTCATTCCCCTCTCCAGACTCCTTCCTTGCCCGAACTCCTTCCCCTCCCGAACTCCTTCCCCTCTCTGACCTTCTTATCTTACATCTTCATCCCACCTTACACCTAGCTCCCCAGCTGTCATCTTCTCCCTCAATAAGCCCTCCTCCCTCCGTACTCCCTCCCATGCTCCCAACCTCACCCCCCCGACACCTTTGTCTTGCCCCATCCCAACCTCACCCCCCAACACAGTTGTTGCTTCCTTCCTAACCTTACTACCCCCAACACACCTTCCCTCTCCCAGTTGATCTTAGACCTTTCTCTCCCACCCCTCTCCAAAACACAGCCGGACCTTCCTCTCCACCCCCTCGACCATCATCTGTTGAGAGCAGACCCCCAACGGTGACTTTCCAACTTCTGTGAGCTGTTTCACGTTGGAGCCATGTCCATCCGAATCCACTTAGCATGCAATGAACATTCCTCCAGGGTCCCATTGCTGTTGGGCTCCAGCGTCATCCTTTCCTTGGATGTCCACAATGTGAGCAAGGCCCTGGCGCTAAGTCCCGACTTCTGCACATCACACTTGTCAAGACGCGTTCCACACCAGCGCATCCTCCCACCAACATGGGTGGATGATCCAGCGTGGGGGTATGATTCTAATGAGCTGGGCTTATAATGATATGCAGATATTTTAAAATGAAGTTCCCGACGTCCGAAGGCAGGAAACATGGCCCGCCATTGATGGGCAAAGTGAACGATTGCAAACTGGTTTCACAACGTTGTGAAACCAATTTTTGGCCTTCTCACCATATTGTCCGCTCACCCCATTGAACGTGCCCAGCGCTAGCGGGCATGGAAAATTCCACCCACTGCAAAAAAATATAGACAGGTTAAAAGAGTGGGAGATAAGTTGGCACATGGAGTATAATGTGGGCAAGTATAAGGTTATTTACTTTGGTCATAAGAATAAGAGGAGAATATTTTTTAGTGTGTGAAACTTGTAAATGTTGATGTTCAGAAAGCCTTTAGTGTGTTCATACATGAAATTCAGAAAGTTAGCATGCAGGTACAGCAAGCAATTAGGAAAGTAAATGGCATGATGATCTTTATTGCGAGACGATTGGAGTACAAGAATAAAGAATTGCTAGAATTACGGGGCTTTGGTGAGACAACAGCTGGAATGCTACAGTGTGCGATTTTGATCTCCATACTTAAGGAATGATATACTTGCATTGGAGGCAGTACAGCGAAGGTTCACTAGATTATCCCTGGGATGAGAGGATTATCCTATGATGAGAGACTGAGTAAATTGGGTCTATATCCTCTGAGGTTTATAAGAATGAGAGGTGATCTCATTGAAATATTCAAGATTATGAAGGGGCTTAACAGGATAATACTGAGGCATTGTTTCCCCTGGCTGGGGAATCAAGAATAAAGGGGTGCAGTTTCAGGATAGGGGGCTGATCATTTAGGCCTGATATTAGGAGAAATTTCTTCACTCAAAGGGTTGTGAATCTTTAAAATTTTCTACCCCAGAGGGTTCTGGATGCACCATTATTGAATGTATTTAAGGCTGAGATAGACAGATTTTTGTTCTGTCAGGACATCCAGGGATATGAGAAATGGACAGGAAAATGGAGTTGAAACCCAAGATCAGCCATGATCATATTGAATGGCAGTTTAGGCTCAACGGGCCATATGGTCTTCTCCTGGTCCTATTTCTTATGTTCTTATAAAGGCCTTGAGTATATATTTTGTTGGCAGTTAATCAGTTACAGAGCAGGATGGGAAGAATGAACAGTAGAAATAGCTATTGAACCATAAGCTGATGGCAAACATTCTATTGCTCCATCTCCTCTCTGGTCTCACTTTGTATTTTGAAGAATTCTTCCTCATTAGGAATTTTAGGCCCTGGGCCCTCTTTCTGGAAATGTTCCTTCATGATTTTTAAGGGCTGTCTTCTTCTGTACAAACAGTAAAAGAAGTGAGTTCCAGTTGTTAAGATGACATGTAGCAAGGTCCACATGTTAGCCAAAGTGAGTCTGCTGATGTGTACATACAACAGTCAGCTACATTAGTTAGGAGGCTTCTTGTAGGTTGAGTGCTCTTCAAGATATGAGTGAAGGAATATTTCAAGATGAAGGTAGCTGGTGTAGGAGGAAAGCCCCAAGTGTCCACAAGTACCAGTGCCAACGTTTGCTTTGAAGCACTTAAGATTCGCAGGTTAGTTTACAATGGGTGTAGGAAGGAGTGGGGGTGGGGGGTGCTGCAGCAAAACGTATCATTAAGAAACCCAATCCTATCTGCACCCACACAAGCAAATGCAGGAAATTCACCCTCCACCCCACTTCTTAACCCAATGGTACCAAAACCAACTGTAGCATCTTTACTGTCAACTGACCAAGATCAGGGCTTATGTCTTGGGAAGCAATTGAAATACAAGCCTGGAACCTCTATGACAGAGTGTCCCAGAGAGGAAACATTGCAGAGAAAGAAGAAAGAAAGGACTTGCATTTAAATAGCACCTTTCATGACATCACAAGTGCTCCACAACCGATCAAGTACTTTGAAGTGTAATGACTGCTGTTAAGTAGGCAAATATGACAGCCAATTTGAGCAAAGCAAGATCCAACCAATAACAATGAGATAAATAACCAGATCATGAAGGCAAAAGACAGGCATCCAGCAACAGAAGATTGGGGTTTGGGAGTGTTGGGGGGTGGGGGGTTGGGCAGGAGCTGCGAGGGCTGCAGTGGCTGTGATGGCAGAGGTAATCTTGGCTATCCCATGCAGGGACGGAATTAGAGTTAGTGAGGCTCTGTGCATAGCTTCATTATCAGGCCCCCAAACCCCCACCCCACCCTCTGGACACAACAGGATCAAAAAAATGTGGAGCTCCCTCACAAGGACACAGGGCTCTGAGAATGCAGCCATCAGTCTGCCATCATGAAGAATGGTTTGATGCCTTGGAATAAGCATCCAACCTAACTTTTAGGTTCTGTTTGTTTTATTGCAAGACCTTTCCTGGCCATCCAGAAGGAGGAGGGAAGTGGATGCCAGCTTTTACCAGCTCCATTTTCACACAGTATCCCTGGATTTAGTCACTCAGAATTCTTCTTAGAATTAAGAGGCGAAAGAGCAGTAGTTCCCTCTCCCACCTAATATCCAAGATTAAGCTGCTACTACTACAGCCCTAGATTTTAGCACAACACAAAGAGAATTAGGCCTGCCATATTGATCAGCTATAAAATTTTTCCAATCAAAGCTCTCAAGCTCTGGTAATTTCCTGGATCACGGATATGCCAAAAAGAACCTTAAACTAAAATCCCACCTTTTGGTTTTCCATTTTTTAATCACATTTTTTTTCTTGGGATTGGCAGTATGGTTTCAATTAGACACAGTCCTAGACCAGCAACGTTTCCTGCCCACCCTCCCATGCTGATCTTCCTACAACATTTAGGAAGCCAATTTAAAGCCCTGCATGAAAATTTAAAAGACTTACCCACGTCAGTCCAGTGATTGGCCACAAAGATCATTGCACTGAATCAACCCATTTGCATTTTTGTTATACATAGTGTAAATCTTGCTCCAAACACACAGGGCAGAATCTTCTGGTCGGCGTGCGGGGGCGGGCCCCGCTCGCCAACACGTAAAATGACGCGTGGTGACGTCGGGTGTGTGTCCCGATGTCACCACATGTCATTCTGATCTTTAGTTCGGCAGGCTTGTCCAAGAGTCAGCTGCCCGCCTGCTGAACTGTCAAAGGCCCATTAAGGCCATTAATAAAGTAATTAACCAATCTGACAGGGCTGCCTGTCCAACTTTAAGGTTGGCGAGCAGGTGAAGAGCCAGGCGGCCTTCGCATTTTTCATGAAACCTCATTTGATAAACATGTCCCAGCACATGAGGGGACATGTGTAAATGATTTTTAACTTTTTTATTTTGAACTGTCAAATTCAACTTAATTTCCCTGAGGCAGCTCCGTGCTGCGCTCTTTCCTGTGCATACGCAAAACAGCATAGGCCCTGACTCTCCCTCCTCCCGCCGCCCACACAATAGCACTGAGTGCTACCGGGCACGTCATGCTGGGCGGGCCTTAATTCAGCCGCCCACGTAAAATGGCGGCGCACAGCCGATTGTGGGCAGCAATTGGCTCCAAGCCTGCCCGCGTCCACTCCCGACAAGCCCGCCCAACGGGGAGAAAATTCTCCCCACAGAATGATAGTTTTTTGTTTATGCTGCTTGCTTTGGGCACTGAAAGCAACCAAGATGGCATTGTGGAGGCAGATATAGCAATTCAAAATGTTTGCGAGTTCCGGCCTTGAATTTCCAACAGTATGACTGGAACTATGCTTCAAAAGTGAGTTGTGGGCTATTTCGAGCTTTCAGAAGATGTTCAACCATGATCTCAGGAAATGATGGAACACATTCGAAAGACTAAATATCTCATTGCTTCACTATATTTCACAAAGTGTGCAAAAAGTTGTTCATTTCTAACAGCTCAGCCATGTGATACTACGAAATATTTAATATTTGATCTCAAGTTGTACTGACAACTTTGGCAGGAACAATAAAAATGCAGAGTATTACTTAAACGGAAAACGACTGCAAAATTCCAAGGTGCAGAGAGATCTAGGTGTTCTTGTGCATGAGTCACAAAAACTTAATATGCAGGTACAATATGTAATTAAGAAGGCTAACGGAATGCTATCCTTTATTACGAGAGGAATTGAACATAAAATTAAGGATGTTATGCTTCAGTTATAAAGGGCATTAGTGAGACTGTATCTCGAATACTGTGTGCAGTTTGGTCTCCTTATTTAAGGAAGGATTTAAATGCATTGGAAGCCGTTCAGAGATGGTTTACCAGATTGATACCTGGAATGAGTGGGTTACCTTATAAGGATAGGTTGGACAGGCTGGGCTTGTTTCCACTGGAGTTTAGAAGAGTAAGGGGTGACTGGATTGAAGTATACCTGAATGGTCTTGACATGGTGGATGTGGAAAGGATGTTTCCTCTTGTGGGTGAGTACAGCACTAGGGTGCACTGTTTTAAAATTAGGGGTCACCCTTATAGGACAGAGATGAGGAGAATTTTTTTCTCTCAAAGCGTTAAGCGACTTTGGAACAGTCTGCCTCAGAAGTTGGTGGAGACTGGGTCACTGAATATTTTTAATGCAGGTGTAGATATATTCTTGTTAGGCAAGGGAATCAAAGGTTATCGGGGATGGATGGGAATATCGAACTCGAAACACAAACAGATCTGCCACGATCTTATTGAATGGCGGAGCAGGCTCTACTTCTGCTCCTATTTCGTACGTTCACACAGTGGAATTGTAGAAATGCAGATGACTGAATAGATTTTGTAAAGTTAAAGTGTGTCCATAGGCTCAGGAAAAATAAAGAATTTTCTTTTATATGGTGCATTAATCACTTACTTAAAATCATCAGCAAACTAATGGAAGGTGTTGTTGGCAGTGCTATCAAGTGGCACTCGACAGCAATAGCCTGCTCAGTAATGCTCATATTTGTTCTGTCAGGGCCTTCAACAGCCACAACCATGCAAAATCCTGCCAGTGGCCAAATTGGGTTGTCTCCCATTTTCAGCCCCGGTGAGTGGACTTCACCTTCAGCGAGTAAATTCAGCCCTTAGCTTTTGAGGTGTGCCGTGACCTTAAAACAAACACTTTGATGGAGCTTTTAAAGGTCCACAAGGCTGCAAAATTATGCCTGCTCGAGGCCTTCATCAGCATAATTAGATGTCCTCCTTTGTGGAGCAGGCAGCCGATCTGATTTCCAGACTGCTCCATGGGAAAAGTTCCCTGGAGGCGAGAATGTGTCATGGAGTCATCCTGACGGGCTTCCCAGTACTTTCCTCACCCTCTGCCCACCTCCCCACATCTCCTGTATTTTGGGGGGCCCATGCCACAGTATGGTGTGTTTCACTGTAAATCCACCACTTATCCCATGGCTCCCAAGGTCAACCTGCTGCAATTTTGAGGCAGGCAGGTCTTTACCATGCAACTGCAAATGGAGGGAAGCCACTAACATATGCAAATCAAGATATGCACCAATTTTAGGACCATGTTTGAAATTTTTAATGTTCCCATTCTAATCCTATTAATCACCTGTGTCAGGCTGATTTGGAGGCAAAGGCAGTCTACAAAGGTGGTTTTTCAGAGACCAAAGCTACCTTCTACAGCCAGGCTAGTGATACACCATTCATTAACAGAAACCCAAATACTATGAGGTGCATGCAGCTATTAGAACATCTATAAAACATATAATTGGTAGCTTGAAATAGCACCTTACATGGCTCAAAAGATCAAGGGTCCTCATTGTACAACCCCATCAGGGTCTCCAAGCTCATTCCCTGCTGAATTCTGCACATTTTTGCAATGCAATGAGGCTTAACCATCAAGGAAAAGGAGGAGGAGCCTTAGGGAAGAGAAGTAGTCAGAAGAGAGGGCTGAAAGACCCAAACAGGAAGTGGACACTCACCAAGAGGATATTGCTGCAGTACTTGTGCATCCGGGGAAACTTTGTACCAGGTGTTTACTTGAAAGAAATTCAACTGAGTAACTCGTTTACACTTTCCTGTCTATATATACTCAATCAAATGACACAAAACACCATCCTGAACACTGTCCTCTACATTGATTCAAATACCATGAGTGCCCATCCTTCCTTATGGTTCTATCTACTTCCAAATCACCTTGACAAAGTGCAAACAATTTGTTTCCCAACTGTATGTTGTATACTTGTGATTTTCTGTTTAATTTAAGATACTTCCCCTTAAAGTAACATACGTACATATGAAAGTATGAATTAGGAGCAGGAGTAGGCCACTTGGCCCTTCGAGCCTGCTCCGCCATTCAATAGGGTCATGGCTGATCTAATTTTAACCTCAACTAAAGTTATGTACAGCTTCTGGCTCCTAAATTGTGACTTCTAAAAGAAAATGCTAAATACAGCGGATAGTATTTGGGTTCCTGGAGCTGCTTGGGATTAATGTGGCCTTGTACTTTGTGGAGTTGGCTGAGTTGACTCTGTATTTGCTTCCACCACATCTGTTATTAGTGCCTGGTCCTACTCAATTTCTGGTACATCTATTGTGGTGGGGGAGAGGGGCAGGGCAGTGTTGATGAACCAAATGCTCTTTTGGGATAACAGGTTTATCTATATCTGGTCCAGCTATTCTGTTGCTAGAGGCTCATATTCTCCACCGATTCATATTAGGAAGACTTCTAGATCACAATGAGCTCAGTAAAGTGTTGCTTAAATCTGAATCCCCAACATGTTGAACCCAAACAAAAGATCTTACAGTTGGTTAGATCCCAAGGCCTCCAAGCAACAATCAGAGCACTCAGAAACATTCTAAGCATGTTAAGTGAAAAATCCTGCTTCAGACACAATGAAATAGGCTTCGTAGTCTTGAGTATATTAACATCAAGTCTTTATTTACAACTCATAACTACATACTTGGACAGTAGAGGGTACAGGTATGGAACTGACTCCATTCTGGGTCTTTACACATTTCTGCCCATCTCTAGACTGACCCTAGCTCTGGGTCATCTGCCTTCTTACATCACTATGTGGGCGGTACTGTACTCTGTCCCATTTTAACCATGTATGTACCAAAGCCTACTATTACAACACTAAGGACCTCGTTCACAAGAAGCTATGTTGCAAATGCTGCATGTTCTATGAAAGACTCCTAGTGAATTCATTATGCAAGACTCTGTTGGGCATTTTGTACAAAACAATTATAATGGAGAGCTAATAAGAACCAGAATCAGAACTAGGGCAGGTGTGCTTTGTGTAATACATCAGGTGGATGTCCCAAGTGTGTCAACCTTGGCTCTCATCTTTAAGTCAGAGGTTGTGATTATAATCCCTACTCAAAATGTGACTGTATATTTTATATTAACACTCGAATACAGTACCCAGTGAATGCTGCATTGGTGGAGATTTTGAATAAGATTTAAATCAAGGTGCTATCTATTTAAACCAAGGTGGATTTAAAAGATCCCATTGCACTACTCAAAGAAGAGTGGGGGAGCTCTCCCAATACCCTGGCGACCATTTGGTCTTCAACAACATCTTTAATAATAGATTATCTGGCTATTTGACTCACTGGTGCTTGTGGCACCATGCTGCACTTAATTTGCTTATACTGCAACAGTGGTTACACTTCAAAAGTATTCCATCAGCTGTCAATCACTTGGGATGTCTGAGGATGTGAAAGGGGCTGTATATATGTAAGTCTTTGCTTTTATATTGGATAATAAGATCCTTTTACTGAAGTAATCATTTAAATTTAATTAATATGGAAGAAGCTTACAAAAGCAAAATACTTTGGATGATGGAAACCTGAAATGAAAATAGAAAATACCAGAAATGTTCAACAGGTGTGGTAGCATCTGCTGAGATAGTAACAGAGTTAATGTTTCAGGTCAATGAAAATTTTTATGCTGCTGAGAAGTAGAGTGGGAAACGGTGCTTATGTATTTAGTTTGGGGCCCAGAAACATGAGGAAAAAGTAATTCATGAGTCTCTGTTTATATGAACCATTTCACCAGTTAACAATGCTTTATGATATAATTTCGAACATGCAAACTTTATGTCAAAGCGGAGAGAGCCAGGACAGACTATTCCTGTATTAGCGCAATATAATCATCACTCCACCCGCATATTCTGATAGTAAGAACTCGTTCTTCTGACTGGAATTTCAAAGAATGCTGGTATTCATTCACAACAACAACAACTTGCATTTATATAACACCTTTAACAAAATAAAACATCCCCAGGTGCTTCACAAGAATGTTATCAAACAAAATATGATGCCAAGCCATATAAGGAGATATTAGGAGCAGATAACCAAAAGTTTGGTCAAAGAGGTAGGTTTTAAGGAGAGTTTTAAAGGGAAAAAAAGAGGTAGAGAAGGAGAAAGGTTAAGGGAGGGAATTCCAGAGCTTAGGACCTTGATAGCTGAAGACATGGCCCCATTGGTGAGGCAATTAAAATCGTGGATGCTTAAGAGGCCAGGTTTGGAGGAAAGCAGATAGGTTGTAGGAAGTTACAGAAACAGGAAGCAGCGAGACTATGACAGGATTTAAAAACACAGATGAGAATTTTAAAATCGAAGTATTGCTTAATCGGGAGCCAATGGTCAGTAAACACAGGTATGAAGGACTTGATGCAAGTTAGTTGGAAAAAAATTCTGCTCATCCAGTTCCATGGGGATACCAGAGGTGACAGAGCTGGAGCAGAAAAAGAAGCAATTGCTGGTGATTATTTGGCAACAACTGGATAGACAGGAATAGAACCAAGCAAGTGCTGTCTCATTGCAAGCTGTAAAATGCCTCAAAGTCTTTGATCTGACAGGTTTGAAGGCAAAAACAGAAAGCTTTTTTTTTCCCCTTTGTGTAAATAATTGAATTTAGTCAGGGCCCTGCAACTAAATACAGTCAGAGTGTGGCCAGAAGGTCACTCGCAATATCAAAATAAACACAGCAAGAACTGCTATATTTATGTACCATCTTTCAATCTGAGTCAAGCCTTTGTTAGAAATGCATCATAAAACTTTGTGCTACTCCAATGACTATCTATCCCTACGGGTCCAGGACTCCATTATAGTCAGTTTAGACTTGTAGTCAGACAGCCCAAAATTTAGGTCTTTCAGATCGAAGCTTTGAAAATTGATTTTGTGTAAGTGAGGAAAGACGCTTCTCCAGGCTGAGTTCATTAAAAAATTGTTGGAAAAAAAAAGAAATTGCTGGAACCCATCTGCAGGTTAAGCAGCTTCTGCGGCAAGAGAAACAGAGTTAATGTCTAGGTTAAGGTTGTTTCATCAGAACTGGAATATGTTAGAAATGAACAACGGAATGGAAAGGTGGTTGAGGGGGACATGGGATGGGACAGTAAAAGAATAAAAGCAAAATGTCTGTGATCAGATGGAAGGCAGGAATAAATTCATCTCAACAAGCCATGTCAGCTCCAGGTCATCACTGCAGGAGTTCCTTAGGGCAGTGTCCTCGGCCCAACCATCTTCAACTGCTTCATCAATGACCTTCCTTCCATCAAAAGGTCAGAAGTGGGGATTTTCGCTGATAATTACACATGGTTCAGCACCATTCACTACTCCTCAGATACTGAAGCAGTCCATGCCCAAATGAAGATGCTATCCAGGCTTGGGCTGACAAGTAACAAGTAACATTTGGGTCACACAAGTGTCAAGCAATGACCAGCTCCAACAAGAGAGAATCCAACCATCACCCCCTGATGTTCAATTACCATCACTGAATTCCCCACTATCAACATCCTGGGGGTTACCATTGACCAGAAACTGAAGTGGACTAGCCATGTAAGTACTATGGCTACAAGAGCAGTTCATAGGCTAGGAATCATGCAACAAGTAACTCACCTCCTGACTCCCCACAGCCTGTCCACCATCTACAAGGTACAAATCAGGAGTGTGATGGAATACTCCCCACTTGCCCGAATGAGTCCAGTTCCCACAACACTCAAGAAGCTTGACACCATACAGGACAAAGCAGCCCGCTTGATTGGGACCACATCCACAAACATTCACTCCCTCCACCACCAGCGCACCGTAGCAGCAGTGTGTAACCATCTACAAGATGCACTGAAGGAATTCACTAAGGCTCCTTGGTGAAAAAAAAATTAATGACATAACAGATGATGGTTCAAGGCTATACAAAAAATAATTGCAAGTAGTTGCATAGATGTAGGACTGATTTAGACATCATGAAACACCCCTTTTATTTTTATTGATGTATAGCAAAGAGTATTTTATAAGTATGCATAGAAACTCTGTAAAATAATCACCTATTTATCAGAATTTGACTATGGATCTATGCCATATTTGCAACCTTTAGTTCTGTTCCTAAGTTGGTTATTATCTCAGACAGAAATTTGCAACTATTTGAACAGCTGTATGATTTCTTTCCAGTTTAAGGCCTGCGTTAGTAATTATTCATCAGCATTGATCTCCTTGTTTGCCTGTATATGATGACTTTTTAAATTAAACTTCTGGAATTTCAACTCCTAGATTATGTTCATATTTATTATGTAAAAAAATAAAATGGCCACAAAATTATTGGCCAGCTTTGGGCTGTGGTATGGGGTTGTAGGTGTGGCTGGGGAGCAATGTGGTACATCGGTGGAATGCCGGAAGAGGAAGGCAGAATTTTCACCAGAAATTGTCTGCCAGGGCCTTTTTCAGCTCCATCCCAAATCTTGGTAAGCTTTGGGGGCAGGTTCATATACTTACAACCTCCCATTTGTAGTTGGTTATATCACAATATCGTAGAAAATACATCATACAACATTTTTACCTTGTTTATACCCTAAGCAGCCAGTGACACTCTTGAGTTAATTAACCCAAAGTGATGTACTGAGTTCTAGTTTTGCTAGGGCCTATGAAGGGAATTTAGAAATTGATAGGCCAGTTTCAGTTACACAGTCGATTGCAAACCCATCACGAGCGATTTATTGCATTGCCACAACTAATAAACAAACAGTGCTTTTCAATTATTTATCCCTCCCTTCCAGAGCCCACTTGGACCGTGAATACTGCCTTTATTGCACTGGAAACAGAAAGGTGCCAGCCCTTAACATTTAAATGATCTTATCCCTGGTTTTTAACACAGGATTAAAGATGTCAGCAGTGAGCAAGCTCTGTTCCAGATTTGCAGCCTTCCTGAAAGTCACATCATGAATTTTAAAGCCAATAATCATTTTCGTACATGTATAGAATTACATCAAAATTATAACAACGAAACACCCCTTTCAACACAACAGTTCTAGTTGACATTTATCCTGAATATGAACAGCGCTTGAAAAGATTGAAAAAAAATCCCGTGCAAAACTACAGCATAGACAAGGAAACTACCTTCCCTCATAAAAGTATGAGGTTTTAATCTTAATTCCCAATACTTCACTTAAAGATGACTAAAAGCCTCTGGTCACTCCATTCTGCATTGGCTGCAGGAAGTACTTTGAAGAGAACCTAGAGACTTCATGAGGCTGATGCTTCATTCATGATAACATTGTCATGACTACAAACATTGCAGCCCAGTGCTACTTGACTCTTCGTGATACAAGAGGCAGAGACAACAATAGCTTTAACTCACTCAGGTTCTTCATAAATCAAAAACACAAGTTTCATTATCTCTAAACAAAGACATGCTTTTTTATTGTCACAACATGGATGATAGTACACCAAGCTTGTATAAGTGCTGATATCCATGCTACTGATGAATGGGTGTGTGAAAGCACCATGATGGATTGGCTTTCTAAGTGAGAACAAACAAAACAGTCTCTCTTTCATCACTGTGCATGTACATACTTGGCTTTTATTTTGCTTATAATGAATATTCCATGAAGCTGCTGCATAGGAAACCTGAACTAAGTGAGATTCTACCTTTTCTTTGAAAACGCTATATAAAAAAGGAATTCACAATAATCACTCACCTGCAGAGTTATTCCTTTCAACACTCATGTCTATACAAGTGTGGGTGTCTTCTGGCCACAAGATTAATGCAAGAAATTAAACAAAGGTAGTAATGACTTAACAAAGCTGGAAAGAAATGTAATGACCCTTAAAGGAGTAGGTGGCATGAATCAGTCACCCTGCCCTTGTTTGTGTCATTCTTGGAAAGAATGGTCAATTAACCCAAATGACATACAGATTCCTGATATCTCACCAGGATAAGCATTTCTATTCAGAGTATCCACAACGTAATTGGTTCAAAAGCAAATTATGATGCACTCTGAGCAAAGTAATGCACTACTAGATTGCCTTTGGATCAAGCTCATACTTGCCACTAGACTACCAAGGAATTATTCTTTTATATTTGTTCCTATATGGGTGATGCTGACAAGGTTACCTATTCCTGGTTGCCCTGAGAAAGTGGTGATGAATCTTCTCCTTGAGTTGTTACAATTCTTGTCATGATGATCCTCCCTCCATGCTGTTAGGTAGGGAATTTCTGGAAATGGACCAGTAACAATGACAGAATGGCAATATATGGCAATGTCAGGAATGGTGAGTACCTTGGAGAAGATCATGGAGCTGATGGTGTTCCCAGGATATTATTGCACTTGTTTTTTTCAGTGGCAAAGTTGCAGGAAGGTTAATGGTGTTGAGGAATTCCTTGATAATTGCTGCAGTGATTCGCATAGATCATACTGTGGCTACAGTGTACCATGAATGGAGAAGGTAGATCTTAAATTCAGTGGCAGCACTGTCGACCAAATACTGTTTTGCCCTGAATGATATCAAGCTTCCCAAGTGTTATTGCAGCTGTATCCATCCAGGCAAATAATGAGAATTCTATCACACTCCTGAGCCTGGTAAATGGTCCTCGAGAAGCTTCGAATCGTCAGGAGGTGATCCTCTCATCAATAGGTACGCAGCATCTGTCTTGTTCTTACAGTCACGCTGTCAATATGGCTGGTCTAGTTAAGCTTCTGCTCAATGGTAACTCCCAAAGGGTTGATGATAGGAGACTCAATAAGGCCAGAGGAATGGCTAGGCAAGATGGCACTCATGGCACAAATCTGCCACTTCCCAATCCAAACCTGGGTGTTGTTGAGATCCTGCTGTAGTCTGGCATAGGCTGCTTCTCTATTAAATGGATACTGATTGAGCTGAATCATCATGGAATAATCAATGAACATCCCCATTCCCAACCTTATGACATAGGGAAAAGCCTTATGTTGAAACAGCTGAAGATCGGCTGAAGGCACTTCCCTGAGAAGTTCCTGCAGTGATGTCCTGAAGCTGTGATGCCTGGCCTCCAATAACTACCAACACCTTCCTTCACATAAACATTTCAAGAAATTTCCTTTTGACCACCAATAACTTCAGATCTGATAGGACTTCTTGTTACTTGTTCAAATGCTGTCTGATGACAAGGGTAGATATTCTCACCTCTCCTCTGGCATCAGTCCTTTTAATCCACTTTGAATCCAGGCTGTTATAAGGACTAGGTCTGGGTGGTTCTAGCAGAACCCAAACTGAGATTCAGTGAATAAATTATTGGTGATTAGGTGGCACTTAACCTCTCCTATCACTATACTGACAATTGAGAGGAGGTTGAGGGGATGTATTGTTCTTTTGCATGGATAGGCATTACCTGAGCAATTTTCCATATACTTGGGGGTGGGGAGGCCAGAACCTTCTTCTTGTGACTTGGAGCAACCTGCTCCTGCTGGTCCTGTAAGAAAAGTAAATAAAAACCCTTTCCTTTTTGCACTTCTTCCAATCCATTAGGCCAGCCAGGTGTGATGGCTTCCCAGCATCCCTCTGGTTAAAACAACAGGAGAGTCCAATGGCATCATCTGCCTATTTAAAGAAATAGCTCTGAAGAAGAGTCATAAAAACTCGAAATGTTAACTCTGTGTTTCTCTCCACAGATGCTGTTAGACCTGTTGAGTTTTTACAGCATTTTCTGTTATTGTTTCAGATTTCCAGCATCCACAGTATTTTGCTTTTATATTAAAGAAAGACCAAACTAGTTTGTGATGGATTTCTCTCTAGCTGCTTAGATGAGTAGGTTAAAATCAAAACCCATGGCAAGACGGCAAGATATCAGTAGATGTAAGTCCAATGAGTGATTCTAACTGCCAGCCCACCTAATTTGTCAGGGAGGCAGGGTTAAGATCACCCCTAAAGTAATATTTTGTTTTTGACAGTCTTGTCAATGAATCAAATCAAACCCTCTGTGTGGGACTCAATTCTCTTTCCCCAACTCTTCTTTAAGTAGATAAGATGTGATTTTCATTCCTCTCTCAGCAAATATTAATAACTAACCTTGAACATGTGCCTTCAATCTCTTTTGATTGCCCCTAACAAATGAAGTTAACAACTATACATTTCTTCCCCATCCAAGGGTTACTGAAATGGTCCATTACTTAAACTGGCTATTGACCTGTTGGATGGAAATCCAGCCAGAACGACTATGCATGGATTAAGTGCATCCCAAAATCATGTGCATAACTGTCCACTGGAAGCATTGGAAATAGGAAGGCAGCCCTTCCACCATTGTCCCATTTAGTTTAAATGACAATGGTTGTCTCATCTGGCTTTGCTGTACCACTTTGTCCCTCCTGTATATTTGGCTACAAGCTGGATTTTAACCCCTTTTGAATGCACCTTGACTCAATACCTTAATATAAATTGTATCCAAATCCTTCTATGGTAAGAGTCATAGAGTCATAGGGGTCTGCATTCGGCCCATCGAGGCTGCACTGGTCAAACAAGTACCTAACTATTCTAATTGGTCAAAATCCCAAAACACAACAACAACACTTCCTGCCAAATCCAGCAATTCACCACAACACCTCCAAAAATATTCCATAGTACCTGCATAAAATTTGCAATAGCAGAAGTTAGTCTGTCATCTCACCTGTAAGTTGGATGGCTGGCCCTTCAAATAGCATCAGTGGAAGTTCCTTGATGCAGCTGAATGTCTGTTCTTTCATGAGTGGATAGTGCATGCAGGGGATCTGGGTGGTCCAAGTTTCAAGAATGTGCATCAAATCAGTTAGAAAAGCAGCTGTTTGACACTGTAATTTGGTCAGTTGGACACTTCTGACACACAGGCAGTACGTCATGCTAGGACCCTTATGCATGGGCTCTGTGCCAGAAGCAGCCAGAAACATTCCAAAGGCCTTCTGTTTCTGCAGTATCCGTGGCACTTTGGAGCTGAATTTCTAGCCCTTACCATTTAAAACTCAAAACAAGGAAAGCTTTAAACAAACCTTAAGTTAGCAAAGCCTGGTAGCTCATTTGGTAGCTAAAGGGACTCTCAATCCAAGGATCATCGTTTTGAATCCTTCATGAGATAATTAATGTTAGAGATGGGAGGAGGGTGCAGTAGGTCAGGATCCCTGTGAAGCAGACCAGGAAGAGTGTGCAGTAGATCAGGATCACTGTGAAGCAAACAAAGAGGAGTGTGCAACAATTTAGGATCACTGTGAAACAGAAAGGGAGCAGTGTGCAGCAGGTCAGGATCACTGTGAAGCAAACCGGGAGGAGTCTGCAGCAAGTTTGGATCACTGTGAAGGTGTGTGCCGCACGTCAGGATAACTGGGAAGCAGACCGGGAGGAGTCTGCAGCAGGTTTAGATCACTGTGAAGGAGTGTGCAGCAGGTTAGCATCACTGTGAAGCAGAGTGGAAGATGTACAAGTGACTTGATTAGGTTTATAAATATTGAAAATTCACTATGATGATGCACTGATATTAGACATCATTGATCGAGTCTTGCGCTAACATTATTTTCCTCATTATGTTTAATCTAAATAAGAAACCTGAGCACCAGTAGTTTGTCCTATGGCAGACAAAGAAGCAAAATTAAACAAAAAGTACATTCAACTTTGTTGCCAAGCAACATACATGGCAGCATTTAAACTAATTTTCACAGCAGACTCTTCCAAGAACTAAAGCTGCCCTAAAGCTCTCTAATCTCATAACAATACTTCTTTAATTCATAATGTCTGGAGTAATTATATCCTGCCTAACAGCGGCTGAGAGCCACACAAAAGCGCAAAAAGGAATCAATGACACATTGAACTGTAACTGTGCAGTCTGAGACTTGATCAGACTCCTACTTTTATCCATTACGTATGACTGATTAGTAACCCCGGGCAGGATTTTTAGGTCGGCGGGCAGGCGCCATTGGCGGGTCCAGGATCGGCCAGGGAACAGACCGCCAACACGATCGGGCCCCAACCGTGAATTCACACTGGCTGGCAAATTGCCAGCCAGTGTGAAGCACATGCTGATATGCTCAGCTCTACCAGGGCGGGGGCGGGATGAGGATGAGCGCTAAAGTCAGCATGGGCGTGGGCGAGCACTCACAGGAAGCTCCCTGAGGCAGCTATCTGAACAAGACCTGAACAACCTAAAATAAAAATCACAGAAACCAGAAATGTGTCCAAGCTTCATACTCAGTCACCTGAAAATGTGGGTAATGAAAGTGCTGTCCACAGAAATGTATTTTTATTTTACTTTATCACGGAAACCTCATCCAGCCCGTGGATGTGGTTTCATGAAAAATGCAAAGGCTGCCTGGCCGATTCGCCTGCCCGCCAACTGTAACATTGGACGGGCAATGAAAAATCTCTGTTAATTGTGCTGTTAATGGGCCTAATTGCCCTCTTAATTGTCAGCGGGCACGTGCTAAACTCAAAAGCGCACCTGGGAACCAAAATATCGTGCGAGTGCGCATTGATGCCGGGATGCTCGCCCAACATCATCACGTGTTATTTTATGCTCAAGTGGGTTGGGTGCGCGCCTGCCCACTCAGCGAAAAATTCTGCACCCAATTTCAAAAGGTAGTTTGTTAAACATCAATATTGGGATACATCTTAAAAGCAGCAAGACTATTTTCCAAGCCTGTAATGTTTCAAAACAACCTAGTGCTGCCTAATTTTCACCATTTAATGTCATGATGGAAATGGATTTTTCTGGAATTACTATTAACCTTTTTGCATCGAAAAGGAGAATGATTAAATGACAAAAAAAATGTTTATTTTTGCAGGAACTGCTTTTGCAATTAAGAGCCTAAGAATTAAAGGAACTTAGGAACAGAAGTAGGCCATTCAGTCCCTCAAGCGTGTTCTGCTATTCAATTAGATCATGAAATGTACTTCAACTCCATTTACCTGCCTTCTCCATATCCTTTGAAATCTTCACCCAACAAAGATCAATTTATCTCAGTCTCGAATATTTCAATTGACCCAGCATCTATATCCTTTCTGGGGAGAGACTTCCAAATTTCCACCACTCTTGGCGTGAAAAAGTAACCCGTACCAGATTTCACTTCCAGGTGAAAGTTTTCAGTAAAGCAAACATTGTTAGTTATTTTGGATTGGAGACATAAGACCATTAAGTTCCAGATTCGCTTGCTGAGCCCAACTGGGGAGCCTGTAGAGATGCTACAATTGCACCTGGCCTGGAAAAATGAAATTACTGCTGCTCACTATCCAAGAAATCTGCTGGAAATTTCATGCCTCACTATTAGGTGAGGACAGGACTGGGCTTCACTGTGATACCTCCCAGAATCTGACTGATTCTCACTGTATAAGTTTATTCATAAGCAACAGTAATGTGAGTGAGATACTGAATCAGTCAGCACTTGTAAAACCATAACCCAGCATAAATCACAACCTTTAGGAACACAAGGGGATGGGGAAGCACAAAAATATCAAATTTCCTTCAAATAATTTCTCACATGCGCAATACAACAATTGCATTGGATGTCATTGCAATTAAAAGCAAAATGATTGTTAGCATTCTTTTAACTTCAGAAATAAACAAATGTTTTCCATACTAAGTTTTGAAAATTGCATACCCTTAATTTTGTATATGGCAAAGCCACAGTAGCAGCATCACTCGAGTTGAGGAAAATATTATTGAGCAGATGTAGTTTCAGCAAAACTACTGCAGGTTACATTCACAGGGGAAGGGCTCCAATTGTTACCTCATCCATACATCAGTGACAGTAACTTAAATATTAAATCATCAAGAAAAACAAACAGCAGTCACTAAGCTAACAGCAATGCAGCAGGCTCTAATGCTGAAATCAGAGCAGCAGGTTTATTTTTCAAAGAAGACTGTAGTTTTACATTATCATAAACGTTACTGTTGAAAGGGCAAAGAGTAAGTGGGAATCCTGTTTGCCTCAAAGGATAACATTTTAGTGTGTGAAAAGCCATCAATCACACATCATTTAAAATGTTTTGACTAACTGTTAATGTCAACAGACCTTGGTGGGGCCTCTGAAAATTAGGTCCTGTTAAATCAGTCATCTCCATAGTAATAATCACATTGGCTGGACAATTTTTCTGCTGTATAAGTGTAGAAGTAGAATTTCAAAGTCTTCCAATAGAGAGCTGTAAGAGCTACAGATAAGATGTGAATAAGATGTGGATTAATAGCTATGATATGGAATATAGCTATTTGTTGCTGTTTTCCTCCCCCTTTTATACATTATGCCCTTTTCTAAGAATAGAGTCAAACAACAGGCCCAATGTATATATGGTTTTCTTAAAGCACTGTAATGGATATGTGCAGAAATGCATCAGGAATTAGAAATCAAAAATCAGAAAGGTCCAGAATCTCAAGGAGCATTTCAGCATAACTAAAGCATTAAAGCAGAGTTGCGCCTTTTTGTCCCCAAGGAAATTTACGTGCAACTGATTTAAACTGGTTGTACGTACAAATTGATCAATTATTTGCACCACACAAATTGGGCAGAATTTTATAGCCCCGTCATGGTATGGGTGGGGGGAGGCGGGGGGTGGGTGGCCACAGCTTGCGGTGAGCCATTCAGAAGTCCATTGACTTCGGTGGGATAGTAAAATCCCACCAAGGTAAAATTCCACCCATTATATCTGCAGAAACCTCACTTAGCTCACGAACATAGCACAGCCTTCCCACACAAAAAACCAAGACAGCAAATTTCTTGCATTTCTGAACAGTCATAGATTCATGCCCAAAACATTAGGTGCAGCAGAGCCTGAAACAACTGGCATTTTAATAGCAATTTAGATCAGCACTGTATTTTCTATAGTGTTTAATGTTTTTTTATCATCTCAAAGTCAGTTATATTAAAAAGCACTCCTCTAACTTTAGTGTCTTTTGTCTTCTGTACCATTAACTGCAATTGGGATGCAACAACTCAGTTCAGTAAATAATGATTAGCTCTGCATGAAAGGTGCAGAGTTCCAGATATTACTGTCCAAGAGGGTTCACAAGAAGAGAAGTAACATCCTCTGGAATTTATCAAATCATGCAAATGGCTAAAATGCAGACTAAAACTCCCTGGGACTACTTTAATCCTGAATTTCTATACAGCATTACTTCTTGTATCACCCAACATATTTCTCCACTCCAGTTATCCCTATAGTCTCTCGAGTGGAATCTGGGCTAAATTAAGAACAGTTTCTGAAAATTTACCAGGGAATCTAAGTTGGTGGACATGAGAGAAAAGATCAAAAAAGATATAAAGTCAGTTAAGATGGAAAGGGGAAGAGATAATTGACAAACTAATCAAGCTTGAAGACAATGAAGCCACTGGTCTGGGTAGAGTATGTCCACACATGTTAAAAGAAGTTGTGGACGAGGTAGAAGAGGCACTATTACTATTATATGTATGAAAATTTATTAGTAAAGGAAACAGTGCGACAGGGCTGCCAGACTGCTGATCTGATATCTATATTTAAAAAGGGAGACAAAGCAAGTCCAGGGAACCATGGACCAATTAGCTTAATGTTAGTGATAGGAAAGATAATGGAATCCTTACTCAAAGATGTAATGGAAGAAACATCCAGAAACTGAAAGCCTGGATTTAAAAAGGGAAGATCATGCTTAATCACACTTATTGAATTTTTTGAAGAAGAAGAAACAGAAAAGGTTGACAAGAATAATGCAGTAGACATAATATATTTAAATTTTAGACCTTCAATAACGTACCAATTAGTCAACTTATGACTAAGGTCAGAACAAATGGAGTCAAGGACAAGTAGCAGAGTGAATAGCCAGCTGGCTACAAAACAAAACAGTGAGACTACAGATAGTTACTAATGCTGACAAAAGTTTGAGTTCCACAGGAATCAATGCTGGGACCAATGTTCTTCACAATTTATTTAAATGATTTGAATGCAGGCAAGTACAAATTCAAGATTTGCGGACCACACCAAATTGTGGAGTATAGCTATATATGGAGACTGCAATAAAATTCAGCAAGACATTACCAAACTTGCAGAATGGGTGTGTGATTGGAAAATGAACACGAATATAGCTAAGTGTGAGGTAATACATTTTGGTAGAAAGAATAAGGAGGCCATATAATCCATGGAAAATAAAGGGGGAAACATTCACTCATGTAATGCACTTCAAGTGATGATATGCAGAATATGAATTTCCCAGGGGCATAATAGCTCTACAGGTCACTACTTGAACAGCCCATGCAAGTTTCCAAATTGATATCTTTAAGCAAACCCGTTTGAAGTGGAACCACCCAAACTAATTTTTTTCCTTTAAAAGTCTAAACGGGGTAAAGGATCAGAAGGAGCTGGGGATACAGATACAGATCACTAAAAGTAGTAACACAGGTCACTAAGGTCATTAAAAATAAAACAAAGCGCTAGGGCTCATTTCTGGGGGGATAGAATTGAAAAACAAAGAAGTTATGTTAAACCTGTTTAGAACCTTGATTAGATCACAATTCAAGTATTGTGAACAGTTCTGGTCTTCCTATTTTAAAAAGCATATAGAGACAGTGGAGCTAAAATGACTTACCAGAGTGAAACTAGAATTGAGAGGTTATACATACAAGGAAAAATTGCTGGGCCTCTTATCTAGAAAAAAGAAGACAGGGGGATAACATAATAGAAGTCTTCAAGATTAGGAAAGGGCTTAACATAATAGATGTTGAAAAGATGTTTCCACTTTGCAAAGGAGACCTAAATTAAGGGTAATAAATACAAGATAGTCATGAATAAATCTAATAGAGAATTCAAGAGAAACAGTTTAGAGTGGTTAGGATACGGAACTGCTACCACAGAGTAATTGAGAGAACTAGCATAAATGCATTTAAGGGGACCCAGATAAATATGTGACAGAGAAAGGAATAGAAGGATATATTGATGTGGTTCAAAGAGTGGGAGGAAGCTCTGTAGAGCTTAGTTACCAGCAGGTACCTAATGGGCCAAATGGCCTGTACTTATATAAGTGCTATATAATGCTACGCAATACTTCGCACTACTGGGATGTGGCTTTGTTCTGCCGAAACAGCCAGCAGAGAGCAAAAACTTTCAAGCACTTAGTCTGTGCTGGTTTCAAATCCAGGTTCCACAATGAAAGGATAATATGCTAACTTCATTAGAAACCACTTTTAATATCACATGTGAATTTTGTTTCTTCTTCCAACCTGCCCTTGATGCACAAGCAATTTATTGTTTTATTCCTCCTCTCCTTCAAATCCACCTCCCACTGCATTTGGATTCCTGGCCAGACAACAAGGGGCTGGACTTTGTCCTGCCATTGATGAGTCCTGATAAGCCTGGAAGAAGTTGGGAATCTGGCGCAGGAAGGATATGGCAGCCTGTACCTGACCACATGACAACAGGCTCATGAATATGTGTGACGCAGGCTTGCCACAGGATGACATGGTGAAGGCAGCTCTGATGTCAAGAGACTAGCATTACCTGATCACCATGCAGGAGAAGGCGACATAATTAAAAGGCAGGAAGCCCGGTTTGCCACTGAAATGCTACATGCAGTTTTTCTGAGGGAGGATTGCAAATGAATTGGCCAGCATTGTCAGTTGTGTAAATATTGCAGCAAAATACATTTGAAGGTCCAGTTAGAAAATATCACCATCTTTGTAAAGGTCCACCCAACACATCTCCCCAAGGTTCAGCAAGAGTTTGCTGCACCACCTCCTCCAGGCTATTTGGGAAGAGAGAGAGTCTATTTCCAGCTGACGGCCACAAAAGGCCATCACAAATGAACAAGATGATCTGTACTATGACAGAAATCCCCCCAGACTGCCCTGCGTGAGGCGATGACCACGCCCTGTGCACTCTACACTGGGCACAACTGACAGTGGACTGACATGGCCTCCCCCTCACTGAACTGGAACAAGGTTTGCCCTTAGAAGCTCAGCAACGTGAGTTGAAGCACTTCGTCACTCCATAATTCTCCCACTCTGGCCCCAACTCACTTATGTCCTTCAATAAGAGACTCCCAATTCGGGCTTAGAAGAAGCTCCCCCCCACCATCATATGTTTGAGTGCAACCTTCCCCAATCTTCTCCCTTCACCACAGCCGAGCCCTCATCCTCCAAGCCCTTCCCTTGCTTGTTTTCCCCATGCCCCCCCATCAAGCCCTTGCCCTGCAACACATTACAACGCACCCCTGCCTTACCGCTGGGTATATAGAGCCTTGCTTCTGTAACCCCACTTGAAAGTGAAGTGGTGCTGCCTGCAAAGCCAGCACAGAGTCCAAGATGCCGCAAGCACTGTGGAATACAAGGTAAGCAAACAAACCTCAAATTCACAAGTGAAGTGCAGGTTGCCAGGTGCAGGCTGCTTATATGCGTTTGTGAATCACAGTTGTGGCCTTTTGATCCAGGGTGAGGGCGTGATTCCGGTGAGCTGCCTTGATAATGAGCATTCATGACACCCTAATGTATTCAAACTGCGTTCCCGACATGGCGGGCAGGAAAAGTGCGCTGCCATTGAGGGTGGGAATGGCCAATTGCAACCTGTTTTTACACTGGCAGGAAACTGACTTTTTTGCTCCCGCCCACCATTAGGCCTGCCACAGGCAAGACCAGAATATCCCAGCCCAAAGTCCCCCATAGTTTACTGAATATGCACTGAAGTCCCTGTCAGTCGAAGGTTGCCTGTAACAAGTGAAAGGCAGTGTATGAGATTGTAAGTCCGTGTCATTGATTTTTATGTCCAAATCACCTAGTCTATTCTATTGAACACCTGTGCCCAGATATTCCATAGGAGCCTACTCCATCACAAGTGTTATGGGGCAGGACTTGCAGCTGCCAATCTGGCCTGGCATTGATCCAGTCCCAACTCCTGGGTACAAGGTGGCCTACATAAAGAGGTAAGCACTTATGGAGCTTCCTGGGCCTTTGCCTCATAGTTGGACAGGAAAATCAGAACAGCACCTTGCTGGTGGTGCTGACCGTTCCAGCCACTGATTGAAATGTTTTGCACAATATCGCTAATAGCTGCCATTAGGAAATCACCAATCAAGCCCAACACCAATGTAATTTTTGAAGTTTGCCTGGAGTTTACAGTTGTATTTTCCATTAGCCACAAGAAAGTTGGAAGCGAGGTGATTTCTGACCAGTGATGTTGTCCGCCCAAACCTCCTTTTCCCCCCCATCCCTTTTCAGTCATATCAGAACTGCAGGGAGTTGTGCACTTGCAGCACCCACCTACCTGCCCTCCCCACATCTGAATTTTTGGAGAAAAAGAGGGAGTTCCAGCAGAAATGGATCCTGCTTGAAAACATCATGCACAGTGTATGTTGTGGTACTGCCCTTCCAAGCCCAGAAATGTCTGGAATGGGTATGTAAAGTGTACCATTCAGATTAAGAGGCTTCAAATTTCAATCACACAAACTGAATCCAATTATCATCCCATTAATAATAAGTCTCCAGGAAAGGATACAAAGCTAAGTCGCAGGGCTCTGGGGAACAATTCTACTTTTATAACATTGTTGTAAGGAAGCTCCGATCTGCTGAACAAACAATCAGATACATCTAAGTATGTTGATGATGTTTCTTTTTAGATCCAGCATTGCAAATATCTGCGTGTATACAAGGAATTTCCTTCATTTCTATCGGTCGTAAAAGGTCATTTCTTGGAGTCACTACTGAAATGTTACTGGTAGGCCTTTTCATTTTTCTAACAGTGCACATTGCCTCTCACTTCGCTGTTGTGTCTCTGGTTCTCATGCTACACCCAGCATAAGGTTCGAGAACATCACTATGTTGTATGCATTGTAAAGCCTGTGAGTCTCTCGCAGCACTTTCCATGACCAGTGCTATTTCCATGGTGTGCTTCAAATCAATGTTGACTTCTGCAAGTAAACAGCAATGAATGGCATCGTGGTGAAGTCCACAAACTAATTTGTCCCACAGCGTATCATTTAGTCCTTCTGGCTTTGACTAGGAAACTAGTTCATTAGGATGAACAAACCTGGGTGGTCCTGTAGTAACTGAATGTATAGCCTCTCCTACTGCCTATCAGGGGTCACGTGATTGTTCTTGAAGCTCCGACCAATGAGCCCTAAGCACAGAGCGGCATGGCTTTCTGGTCAAGGACCTGGTTCAAGCATGTAGCTTCTGAAAAGCTCTCTATAATAAAGTTATCTGTTTCTAGTTGAAACCTGTCCGGTATGTCAAGTCATTACATTTGGCAACGAGGGTAAATAGCTCCAACACTGCACCTCGCCTTGTGAACATAAGTACATCAAATTTTAAGAAAAAAAGAAGAAGAATACTCACCAGTCATACCACAGAATTGATCCTTACAATACGACTGTGGAAGACTGGGGCCAGTATATAAAGCACCTTGGTTTTTGTTTCATAACGAACAAAAATACCGTGGAGGAAAAGCAGAAAGCAATGCTTTTGAGTGTATGTGGCAGCAAGACATACAATTTCATCTGCAGTCTGACGGCCCCGAACACGCCCAATTCTAAGTCCTTTAATGAATTAGTAGACACCGTGAAAACAGTGATTACCAGTTGAAGCCATCTGTAATAATTCAGAGGTTTAAGTTTAATTCCAGAGTAAGGACCCCGGAAGAGTCCATCACAACTTCTATAGCGAAGTTCAAGCAGTTGACCGTGTACTGCAGCTTCAGAGACACACTCAATGACATGCTACAGGACCAATTAGTTTGTGGAGTTCACGACGACGCCATCAGCGCTGTTTACTCACAGAAGTCAACATCGATTTGAAGCGTGCCAAGGAAATAGCACTAGTCATGGAAAGTGCTGCGATAGACTCACAGGCTTTACAATGCGTACAACATGACGCTGTTCTTCATGTGGAGCTGGAGCCTACCGCCGGGCCTGGTGCGAAAACCAGAGCACAACAGGGAAGCAAGAGGCAATGTCCACTGTTAGAAAAATGAATTTAACAATGCAACAAGTTCCTGTGGAACTGGGACGTGCTCATCATTTTCTTGTAAAGGTAAATGACTAAGGGCATCGGCGTTTGCGATTTGATTGCCAGGCCTATGTGCAAAAGTACATTTGTATGCTGCCAAAATTAAAGCCCATTATTGTATTCTTGCTGAGGCTATGGATGGTATAGCCTTGTCCTCACTGAACAATCGAATTGAAATGATTGTAAAATGACAGCCGTGTACATGTTAGTGAAATTTCTTGACACCAAAGATGATGGGCAGGGCTTCTTCTATCTGCGACTATCCCTTTTCCACTGTGATGAGCATAGTTGATACATAACCTATTGGCCATTTCGTGCCGTTGTCCATCCGATCAGAGAGCACTATTGCCACTCCGTAGGCAGATATGTCACATGTCAGCACCAATTCTTTAGTCTGGTCGTAATGCACTAATAGATTGGACGAGTGCAAAGATTGTTTCACTTTTATGAAAGCTTCTTTCTGGGACACCTCCAAAGGTCAACGTTGGTTCTTTTTGAGTAGAAAGTGCAGGGGGGCCAGCACGATAGACAAATTGGGTAAGAACCGCCCATAATAGTTGATCATTCCTAGGAATGATTTGAGATCTGAGGCGTTCTTTGCTGCAGGTGCCTACTTAGGGCTCTCACTTTATCCTCAACCGGATGGAGGCCCTGTGAATCTACATGGTGACCCAAATAGATTACCTCCCTCACTTGGAACATGCACTTTTCTTTTTTTAAATGAACTCCAGATTGCATGAAAAGTTTTAAGATTTCTTCTAAGTTTGCCAAATGCTTTTTTCAGTGAATCCTATCACTAATACATCATCTGAATAGACCACAACCTGGGACAGTCCCTGCAGTAAGCTTTCCATTGTTCTCTGAAAGATGGCACAAGTGGAGGAGACACCGAAAGGCAATCATGTATATTGTGAGTATTAATTGTGACAAATTACTGGGAGACATTATCCAACTCAAATTGATGATAAGCATGACCCATGTTAAGTTGGTGTACACTGTTCCCCCCTGCCAGCTTGGCACACAGGTCTTCAATTTTTGGAATGGAGTGCCTGTTTAGCTTAGCTACTTTATTAACCATCAGTTTGTAGTCTCCACAAATTCGGACACTTTGGTCGGGTTTTAAGGACAGGGACTATGGGTGCTGACCATTCTGAGAACTGAACAGGTTGTATAGCGCCAGTCTCTCTAGTCTGTTCAGTTCAATGTCGACTTTTTCTCACAGGGCATATGGCACCAGTCTCGCCTTCATGAATCACAGAATCACAGAGTGCCGAAGAGGCCCTTCAGCCCATCGAGTCTGCACCGACACGTGAGAAACACATGACCTATCTACCTAGTTCCATTTACCAGCACTTGGCCAATAGCCTTGAATGTTATGACATGCCAGGATGTAAGGCCACCCACATCCACTACCCTCCCAGGCAATGCATTGCAGACTGTCACCATCCTCTAGGTAAAAAAGTTTTTCCTCACATCCCCCCTAACCCTCCTGCCCCCCACCTTGAACTTATGTCCCTTTGAGTCTGACCCTTCAACTAAAGGAAACAGTTGGTCCCTATCCATGCCCCTCATAATCTTGTACACCTCGCCAGGTCACCCCTCAGTCTTCTCTGCTCCAACAAAAACAACCCAAGTCTATCCAACCTCTCTTCATAACTTAAATGTTTCATCCCAGGCAACATCCTGGTGAATCTCCTCTGCACCCCCTCCAGTGCAATCACATCCTTCCTATAGTGTGGCGACCAGAACTGCACACACTACTCCAACTGTGACCTCACCAAGATTCTATACGGCTCCAATATGACCTCCCTACTTTTGTAATCTATGTCTTGATTGATAAAAACAATTGCTCCATATGTCTTTTTCACCACCCCAACATGCCCCTCCACCTTCAGAGATCTATGGACACATACGCCAAGGTCCCTTTGTTCCTCAGAACTTCCTAGTGTCATGTTCCTGAACATGTCGTTCTAGTGGAAGAACCTCAAGTGATAGAGCTACACTGTTATAATCAAATAAGGAAACCACCTCAGAGACTTAATCTTTAGTCACCTGAGTTCTTTATATGTATATGTTGTGGGATATTCAAATGTTTTCTGTAAATAGAAACTGTAAAAAAGACTAAAGGGGGTGGAAATGTAGTAATTGAAGGTGTAGCCTCTCCTACTGCCTATCAAGGCCCCCCTGATTGTTCTTGGAGGCTCTGACCAATGGATCCTAAGCGTGGGTAATCCAGGGAGTGGGGCTCCTTGTCGAGGACTTGGTTCAACCATGTAGTATCTGAAAATGTCTCTGTGATAAAGTTATCTGTTTCTGGTTGAAACCTGTCCAGTACATCAACTCATTACAGTCCTCACAATTTAACAAAGTGACTTACATTAACTTTTTAAAGACAATTCAATAGATATACAAGCGATACTTATCTGTTACTGTAAGTTTATAAATCTAATTAAGCTTTCCTTAACAAAGTCAACTTAAGAGGGATAGAGTACAAAAGCATCCTTATGACAGACTTTATAAAACATTGGATCGGTCTCAACTTATGTTTGATGTCCAATTCTGGGCACTGCACTTCAGGAAGTATGTGAAAGCTTCAGAATGCGTACAGGAAAGAAAAGGGATGAGGGACTTGAGTTACTTGGATAAAGTGGAGAAGTTGGTTTTGTCCTCTTCAGAGAAGAGAAGGTTGGGAGGGGATTTGATAGAGTTGTTCAATATCATGCGGACTCTAGACAGAGTAGATAGCGAGAAACTGTTGCCATTGGCAGAAGAGTCGAGAACCAGAGGACACAGAATTAAAGTAATTGGCAAGAAAGCTAAAGACAACATGAAGAAAAGCTTTTGTACAGAGTAAGTGGTTAGGATCTGGATGAATTGCCTGAGAGGATGGTGGAGGCAGATACAATCCTGGCTTTCAAAAGGAAATTTGATAAGCATCGAAAAGGAAGAAAAATTTCAAGCCTTATGGGGAAAGGGCAGGTAGAATGGGACTAGCAAAATTGATCTTGCAGAGAGCTGGCATGCACTTGACAGGCCAAATGGCCTCCTTCTATGCTGTAATTGCGCTATGATTCTATTCTAAATCATTAAAAATCTCAGAAATGTGACTATATATAATTCGATTCAATTGTTAATTTGTTATTGTTAAGTTTTATGTTCCAAGTTCCTAAAACGTTAAAGCTTTCTACAAATTCCTCTAGATCTATTTTATTTTACCTGTTTAGGATTAAACACTGCACTTTTGCAGCCATTACCAACTTTGGGTAAATTGGTATCAAAGTTTTGTAAGCTATTGATGTCACAGTGATCAAATCTTCAGCCAAAAGTGCCAAGTGGATGATCCATCTCAGCCTCTTCATGAGGTCCTCAGCATCACAGATGCCAGTCTACAGCCAAAACAAAAACAAAAATACCTGGAAAAACTCAGCAGGTCTGGCAGCATCTGCGGACAGGAGCACAGTTAACGTTTTGAGTCCAAATAACCCTTCAACAAAACTAAGTAAAAATAGAAGAGAGGTGAAATATAAGCTGGTTTAAGGGGGGGTCAGGTGGGACAAGTAGAGCTAGATAGAGGGCCAGTGATAGGTGGAGATAACTAAAAGATATCACAGACAAAAGGACAAAGAGGTGTTGAAGGTGGTGATATTATCTAAAAGAAAGTGCTAATTAAAGGTAGAAAGCAGGACGAGCAAGATACAGATAGCCCTAGTGGGGGTGGGGTGGGGGGAAGGGATCAAAATAGGCTAAAAGGTAGAGATAAAACAATGGATGGAAATACACTTAAAAATAATGGATCTACGTGGGAAAAGAAAAATCTATATAAGTTATTGGAAAAAACAAAAAGGAGGGGGAAAATCAGAAAGGGGGTGGGGATGGAGGAGAGAGTTCATGGTCTAAAATTGTTGAACTCAATATTCAGTCCAGAAGGCTGTAAAGTGCCTAGTTGGAAGATGAGGTGCTGTTCCTTCAGTTTGCATTGAGCTTCACTGGAACAATGCAGCAAGCCAAGGACGGACATGTAAACATGAGAGCAGGGTGGAGTGTTGAAATGGCAAGCGACATGGAGGTCTCGGTAATGCTTGCGAACAGACCGAAGGTGTTCTGCAAAGCGGTCACCCAGTCTGCGTTTGGTCTCTCCAATGTAGAGGAAACCGCATTGGGAGCAATAAATGCCGTAGACTAAGTTGAGGGAAGCGCAAGTGAAATGCTGCTTCACTTGAAAGGACTGTTTGGGCCCTTGGACGGTGAGGAGAGGGGAAGTGAAGGGGCAGGTGTTGCACCTTCTGTGGTTGCATGGGAAGATGCCGTGGGAGGGGGTTGAGGTGTAGGGGGTGATGGAGGAGTGGACCAGGGTGTCCTGGAGGGAAAGATCCCTGCGGAATGCCGCCGGGGAGGTTAAGGGAAGATGTGTTTAATGGTGGCATCATGCTGGAGTTAGCGGAAATGGCGGAGGATGATCCTTTGAATGTGGAGGCTGGGGGGTGATAAGTGAGGACAAGGGGGACCCTATCATGTTTCTGGGAGGGAGAAGAAGGTGTGAGGGTGGATGCGCGGGAGATGGGCCGGACACGGTTGAGGGCCCTGTCAACCACAACCATTAAAGCACATTCCTTCAGATAATATCACCATCTTCAACACCTCTTTGTCCTTTTGTCTGTGACATCTTTTGGTTATCCCCACCTATCACTGGCCCTCTAGCCAGATCTACTTGTCCCACACCACTCCACCCCCCCACCCCCCGCTTAAACCAGCTTATATTTCACCTCTCTTCTATTTTTACTTAGTTCTGTTGAAGGGTCATTCGGACTCGAAAAATTAACTGTGCTCCTCTCCGCAGATGCTGCCAGACCTGCTGAGTTTTTCCAGGTATTTTTGTTTTGGATTTCCAGCATCTGCAGTTTTTTGCTTTTATCCAGTCTACAGCCAATTGGATTCACTCCATGTGATACCAACAAATGGTTGAGGGCACTGGATACTGCAAAGGCTATGGGCCCTGACAATATTCCAGCAATATTACTGAAGACATGTGCTCCAGAACTAGCTGTGCCCCTAGCCAAACTGTTCCAGTACAGCTACAATACCAGCATCTACCTGCCAATATGGAAAATTGCCCAGGTATGTCCCTTCCAAAAAAAGCAGGATAATTCCAAACCAGCCAATTAGCGCCCCATCAGTCTATTCTCTATCATCAGCAAAGTAATGGAAGGTGGTGTTGACAGTGCTATCTAGCAGCACCTACTGGGCAATAACCTGCTCACTGACACTCAGTTTGAGTGCTGCCAGGGCCATTCAGTCCCTGTCCTCATTACAGCCTTGGTTCAGACATGGACAAAAAAGCTGAATTCAAATAGCAAGGCAAGAGTGACTACCTCAACATCAAGGCAGAACTTGGCTAAGTGTGGCATCAAGGAACCCTACCAAACTGAAGTCAATGGGAATCAGGGGAAAAACTCTCGACTGATTGGTGTCATATCTAGTACAAAGGAAGATGGTTGTAGTTGTTGGAAGTCAATGATGTAATTCTCGGAATATCACTGCAGGAACTCCCCAGGGCAGTGCCCTATGACCAACCATCTTCAGCTGCTTTCTTGATGACCTTTGCTCCATCATAAGGTCAGAAGTGGGGATGTTCACAAATGATTACATAATGTTCAGCATCATTTACAATACCTCAGATACTGAAGCAGCCTGTGTCCATTTGCAGCAAAACCTAGACAACATTCAGGCTTGAGCTAATAAGTGACAAGTAACATTCACGTACAAGTACCGGGCAGTGACCATTCCAACAAGAGAGAATCTAACTGTCAGGGGACTAAGACCTCACTCTATATTTTTATAAAATATATAAATATCAACATGGCTACTTTATAAAATCTTTTAAAAATCATTAAAATCTTTAAAACTAGACAAAGGCTTCAAAATGACTGAAGCCATGACTGGCTATGACTCAGTATGAAAGGAATTTCTGGCCTTCATAACAGCAGCAACCTTGTTATCTCTAAAGAGGCACAAATGCCTCCCTGTGACTGCAGAGGAATCCCAAGGAACTGTACAAACGCCCTTTACATTTCTAAGGCCAGGCCTTGGCTAATAGAGACGATCCATCTGCAAAGACAAAAGCACCCTGAAACATCTGTTGAACTTATTCATGGCTGAAACATTACTCATCTCAGGAATACAGATAAGGAATATATATCCTTTATCCAAACCAAGGTCGAAAAGTGGGAGTCATGTCACATGACGCCCCCACACCACATCCCACCCACCACCACAAGCTGCTAGAACCTGTAATATTGCCTTGTAGAGCTGAAAAAAGCTCAGACTGCCATGTTACCATTTAGCAGGCAGCAACAGAACCAGAACTCTGTTCCAGGTTTGAGTGCCTTGCCCCCATCTATGCTGTTTCGACTGGATCTTCTGCACCAGCGCCTACAAGATTAAATCACTCTGTGAAACTATCCAATTCTGGACACCATCTCTACTGTAAAAGTGGATTATCTAGCATCTGTCTTCAGCCTTCTGACTCCGTGAAAGAATTTGCCATTGGACTTTGATACTGGACTCTGGACTCACATGAAACAGTCATTCTTATTTTGGCTGTGGTCTTTGCCCTGTACCCTTTTCGGTTCTTTATGCCACCTTTATTGTACACTCCTCTTGCTTTTCATTGTGTGCAAATAGATCAACCCTTTTAGTTCAACCTATCTCAAGTTTGCCGTGGGGTTATTAATAGAGAATTAGATGACACCTAAACTGAGGGGTTGGGTAAATATGCCACCACATAAAAAGAGGGAAATCAAAAATCAAAAATGCCTTTCTGTTTACAGACGAGTGGTGAGAGAAGAATTCAGGGCTCTTTAAATTAAACCCCCTCCAGTCTTTTACATGGCCATCTCCCCATGATATTCAAAGGCATTACCATCACTGAATCCCCCACTACCAACATCCTGGGGGTTACCATTGACCAGAAACTGAACTGGACCAGCCATATAAAAACTGTGGCTACAAGAGAAGGTCAGGGGCTGGCAATTTTGTGGTGAGTAACTCACCTCCTGACTCCCCAAAGACTGTCCACCATCTACAAGGCACAAGTCTGTGATGGAATACTCTTTAATTACCTGGATGAGTGCAGCTCCAACAACATTCAAGGAACTCAACACTATCCAGAACAAACCAGCCTGCTTGATTGGGACCCCATCCACTACCTTAAACACTCCCTCCATCACCAATACACAATGGCAGTGTCTACAGGAGACATGGTAGCAACTCACCAAGGGTCCTTCGACAGCACCTTCTAAACTCATGACCTCTACCACCTAGAAGGACAATGGCATCAAGTGCATAGGAACATCACTACCTGCAAGCTCCCCTCCAAGCTACACACCATCCTGACTTGGATCCAACCGCCATTCCTTCACTGTCACTGGGTGACGGGATTTTAACTGAATGGGGCCCACCACAGTATAATTTTGTTTAGAGATGGAGACAGCAGACTGAAGCCCTGCTCCGGTGCCCACAGCTTACTGAGGCAAAACTGCACTGACAACACATCTGTTACCTAGGAGACCCAACAAACATCGCAATTTACTGAGCTCCCATCATTCACTGGAAAATTTCATAACAGTGTCGTTCATTGGAAGAGCATTAACTGCCATTGTGATTTCAGGCCAGCCTGCATTGCAATCATTTAAATTAAAATCAAGTTAAAACTCGGCTCAAGGTGAATGTTTCAGCCTCTGGCCAAATTGGCTGAGGTTTTACTGAAACTCCTCTCCCCTTCAAAGCTTCCTGATTATTAAGAGAGAATGGGAACATGTGGAGCGAGGCTCTGGGACCACCCAGTAACTTTGTTCAGATGCACTCTCTTTACTGACAAATGATCATTTCGTAAAGCGGGTCTATCTCAATCTCTGTCAAACCTTCACAAAGTAGATAGTAAGACTCCAGTATTCCACCAGGAAAGCAATGCTTAGAAAAGTAAGTTTGAAAGGAGATTGAAAAGTTCAGATAATAGATAGCTAGAACTTGCTCCTTTTCCAACCACGTTGCCGCAGCAATTATATATTTTTTCATAAATCTCTCACCTCCTACATGCACTCTTTCTCTGTCACAAGGTGTGCCACTTGCTAACAAGCCTCGAGCAGGCTGCTAGGGGCACATGGTGACCCAATTCGCTTTACTCAACAATAGTGAAGTCCATCTGTTCCCCTCAGCCCATGATCACCAATGCAAGTAGGGAGCTCACTCACTGGCTGCTCGAATGAGTAGCCAGGGCCACAGATTAAAGGTGTCAGCGGTGGCTCCAGTTTGGTCTCTGGGTCAGATGGCTGTGGATTCAAGTCCCAGTCCCATCCAGACAGACACTCCAGGGAAGTGCTTACCTGTCAGAGATGCCACCTTTGAATGTAAAAGATCCCATGAGGCTATTTTGAAGAAGAATAGGTGAGTTACCCTTGGTGTCCTGGTCAATGTTTATCCCTCAATCAACAGATTCTGGTCATTATCACATTGTTTTTGGGAGCTTACTGGATGTTGACTGTCTGTGGCATTTCCCACATTCCCACTTCAAAAACATTTCATTTGCTGTACAGCTTTGAGACTTTCTGGTGGTCGTAAAAGGTCCTATATAATTGCAAGTCTTTAAATTTTGGTATGGCTATGAGGTGGTTTTAAAAGTGCCAGCCCACCATGCTGGGGCAGGGAGAATTGTAGTCCACATACATGCTTATGTCTAGCTTCTTACCTCAGTAATACCAAGCTTAGACTCAATGACAGGAAATAAATAGAGATATTCGCCTGGCACTGCTCTGGACTACATCCTATCTGCTGGTTTCATAGTCACATCTGCAGAATCATTCCTTGGCTCTCGCTCCAGACATCATGCCCAGTGCAGAGAAACACCAGAAACTGGATTGGAAAACGGACCGTGGTCAGACATTGGAGAGAAGTTGCTGGGCAGTCCAGAGCTTCACTCCACACGCTCTCATTCCCTTTTAATAATCAGCAAGCTTTGATGGGGAGAGGAGTTTCAGTAAAACCTCAGCCAATTTGGTCAGAGGTTGAAACATTGACCTCAAGCCAAGTTTTAATTTGATTTTAATTTAAATGATTGTAATGTAGGCCAGCCTGAAACCATAATGGCAACTCATGCTCTTCCAATGAACGATACTGTTATGAGATTTTCCACTGAGTGATGAGAGCTCAGTAAAGAGCAATGTTTCTCAGGTCTCAATGTAACAGGTGTCTTGTTGGTACTGTTTTGCCTCAGTAAGCTGTTGGCACTGGAGCAGGGCTTCAGTCTGATGTCTCCATCTCTGAACAAAATTATACCAACAGAATGACATAACAATGTTCGAGTGGACATCCAATCAACTTCCCTCTCCTACCTGCAAACACTCTCTCTCTATGTATAATCTGTCCTTGGTTTTTGACTTTTCTTGTCAACAATTTCCATGTCTGCTCGCCTTGTGTCGCAGTATTTACCATCTTTACCTTAATTCAGAGAAGAGGTAATCTTGGAACAAGGCAAATGTTTATAAAGGTATGTTTTTACAAGTGAAGAAGCACTGATCAATTTGTGTATTTTCTTGTCATTGCCTTTCATGTCCCGAGTGTGGGGCAGTTTGTGGGGGAGGGGGAGGGTATCATGGGCCAAAAATGGAGCTGTGGACAAGGCTCCACTATTGTAAATCTGCCACTGCTCAAGGGCACTTAGGGATGGGCAATAAATGCTGACCTAGTCAGCAATGCCCACATCCTGTGAAAGAATAAAAAGAATTTAAAATGCTTCAGTTGCACTTCACCAAATGGATCAGGCAGCTAAGTGAAGTTGAGACAGAATATAAGGAATGATCAAATTGAAAGGAGGAGCGAGCTCAGAGGCCTATTTGGCCTACTATTGATCCTATTTCCTTTGCTCTTAGTATCAGCTGCCGCTCTGAAATCAACGAGAGTCACAGTTACACTGCTTAACTATATTGTAGGGTAAAAAATAGAACTCTGCTCCATCAAAAGTACAAAACTGTGCACACACAAGTTCCTTGATCTTCTATTATAAATTCAATAGAAGGTCAGCAGAAAGTCTGGAGCAAATGTATAAACTTCCATTTATGTAAATGTTTTTGTATCTCCACTGATCTTGCACCAAGAATATGGTGTGAGACCACCAGTGGATCTAGGAATGTAGGGAGCTCTGTTCATCAGTTTTTAACTGTCAATGGAATTTACTATGATGGAAAATAAGCAATAGCGTAATCTGCTTTTCTCATGGATAGGCAGTGAATCGCTTTGGGGGTGAAGATATTAAATTTTAGATCTTAAAGTTTAAAAGATCTGCATTTAACTGTCATTCTGAAGCAAGGTCTGCACTATTACGTAACTAGAAATCTCTGCTTTCTTCTACAATTTTCAGGAAATATATTTATGATAATTAAAAGGGCCTCCTTTGCTAATATGTATTTTACAAGATCATAAGGTAATTATAGATGTATAATGTTGCTAACTTGATCAGATGCAAGTCAAATCAATCTTACTGTTTTAACACTGTAATAGTGAAATTTACTGTTAATTACCTCTAGCCCTGGAAAATTAAGTTTACAAGAGTGCAATCTCGTGCTCTTAGTAAAAAATTAATGTGGCAGATCTTTAAAAAAAATTTAGTTTTTCTCCTAAGTCCCACGCTTCATCCCAGGCATATGTCCCAATCTTTATTTTGCATACTGTACAATGATTTAAATGTAAGTTATATATCCTGTTCTTAACTGCCAGCCCTGCAGTTTACAACACTGTGATGATTTTTTAATCTGATTGGTTGAAGAGCCCCCCTGCTCCTTGATGTGTCATAGATTCCACAAAAATATGTATGGTATGTCTGTTGGGAAGCTAATTTCAGTGCATGTGTGGGAGGCGGAGAAGCATATATAGGGACAGATTACACTGTTTGTGTGATGGGATGGTGGGGGTGGTTAGAAGGGCTTCATTGAGTTTTACGTCATCAGGGAATATGAAGAGCATGGCTGAAACCTCAGTGGCCAGTGTCTGTCACACATTATGTTCTACGCATATTCAAAAGCACTCCACTTTCCAGGGTTTAAAGCAGGTAAGTTTCTTACCTTGTGAATTAAATCAATTTAGTTTAATTTTAAAGCTGCAATGTGTGTAGCAGAATCAATAGTGAAATTGCAGCCTGTGGGACTATAAATATTACTTGGTATCATTTGAAATCCTCAGGAGAAAATTGGGAAGGAGACAGCAACATTCACAAGGTCCTCCTGCTAAAGTAAGTTTTCCAACCATAAAACCTGCAAACTAATGCTGGCAAGAAGGTGACCAAACCCCAGCCATTGGGTTCCTGGTCCAAGCAGTAAAAACCCACTGGAAAATGGAATATCTCGAGAACAACAAAGCCAAGAAATGGAATCAGCAACAAAAATATAGCAGCTCAACAATGAAGACCTATCCTGGGCAAAATATGATCCACTTGCAAAAAACTATCGGACAGGAATGTGGACATAGTCACCCTGCAAGAAACCCACCTCGCAGAACACTCCAACTGTTGAGTCCACATTCCCGGGTACCAACTTATTATAAACAGGGATTAAAAAGCATAAGGCCTAGCTACCTACATCAAGGAAAGCCTCACCAAAGACACAGAAGACTTAAAATCAGATGACCCTCACTCCATCGCCATCAAAGCTGACCAACAGGAAGGTCTACAAGCCAGCAAATGAACTGTGGCCCAACGTCATAATACAGCCTGCAGTGCAAGCAACCATCAACACTGACAAATTCAACAGCCAACATCAACAACAGCCAACATCAACACCACCACTTCAGGAGAACAACTTTCAGACTAAGCCTCCTTCCATGACCTAAAATTTCTGTATGATGCATAGCAGCCTGGCACATTCCATTCCACCAGGTTGAAGAAGGACTACTCACCAAATCTTTGCTCCACAACCCATGACAGCAATGACCAACTGCTGATGTGCTTCCGACAAGTGCTTCCCATCTTTCCCCACTCCCAACATTGCCCAACCCTCACTCACATTAGCCTCGAACTATCATCCATAAACTCAAAGCCAAAACCACGCTGGCATCTGCATCAGGGCAACCGGGATGCCTGCAGCAGATACTTAGAAACCACTGTCAACCAGATCCCATCCCTCCTCGAAAACTACAACCGGTCTACTCGAATTCTCAAACTGACAGTCAAAAAATTTGTTTCTCCAGCTTCATAAGAACTTTCATCCCCAGCCGAGCCCCCGGAAAATGATTGGCTCCTGAAAGAATACAAGGAAAATGAAAACCTGAGTGTGGCAACAGCACTCCTCAAGAACCTTGATGAAAGATGCCTTATAGGGTGGTGGGAAACAGCAGAGAAGATTGACTTCATACATTCAAGCTGAAAGATGTGGAAACTTCTAGGCCACCTAGGAGCAGCCAAGCAACACTTCATCAGGAGCCCAGAACAAACGCTGATGCCTTTGCTTCAAAACCTCTAATAAACTGGCCAGAGGGGAAAATACTCAGACAGTAAAAATGGTCCTGATGCAAGTTTCTCAAGAATTCCTGAAGGACGTCGGATCACAGGGAAGGAAATGGCTAGCAAAACTGTTTATCAACATCCACAATATAGGCACGTTTCCAAAGATCTGCTGCCAATCCAAGACAGTGGTCATGCTGAGCCAGGGAAGCCACTCAACAACCCATGCAGCTACTGCCCCATCGCCCTGCTCTCAATAACATATATGGTCCTGGGACACCTCCTCCTAAACAGACTAGAAGCAGCAATGCCTCCTCAGCAGGCAGGCTTTCACACACAGGCCCCCACATCTCTGAACAGGTCCTGACATTGGCATCCTAATGAGGCCAGTTTCCAGAAAGATCTGAAGACCAGATCGCTTTTGTTGGCTTTTCCTGTGCCAATGACACAGTGTGATGCACAGGCATGCTGCTGGAACTGCTCAAAATCATCTGCTGTGTGAAAACCCTACAACTAATCAATTCCAGGATAAACAACTGGCAGTTCCATGTGCACCTCGAAGATCAAATCAGCTGACTATGCATAACCAACACTGGGCTACCAAAGGGATCAGTCCTTGCACCAGCTCTCTCCAATATATATATCAGTTACTTCAGTCCCACAAAGTCATGGCTCTTCACATAAACTGATGACTTGTCCCTGTTTTCTAGTCAAAAGCGCTTCAGCACATTGAAGCCTTGAGACAGAAAATGGAGACTTTGACCAAACACTGCCACTATGCAGTAGCAACACAAGTAGTATTTTCCACAAACAGGATGCTCCCTTTGAAACGTGGCATTCTTGTGTTAGTTCTGATGAGTGCAGGATGGACAACTTTGACAGCATGTCTCTTTTTTCGGTAATACTCTAGTTCTAATTTAAAACATGAAAGCTATTTGTCAGATGTAGTGCATATATAGACATCATTGTATAATAGCTCTGAGTGCAAGTATATAATTAATAATATGACACAGTCTACTAACATTTTTATATTTACTTCAATAGCAAGTATTTATGTTTCAGCCCTTCAAGGTACACTGCTTTGGACTTACTAATATTGAATTTTTTGGAGATAATTTTTTTGAACTCAACAGTTTTTAGTCAGGACTCAAGTTTTGGGAATGGTTTACGTGATCAGGAAACAATTCACTGAGTCAAAGTCCTTAGTGCAGAACTCAACCAAGTTTGAAAAAAGTGGTAGCAAACTACAAGGCTTCTTTATCAGAACATTTTCTCATACCAGAATTTCATATCTCATGAAAAGGAAAAATTGACAAGTGGGACTTCACCTGGGCCAAGCTGAGCATTAGGAAGCATCACTGTCAACATAATGATTCTACACTAAGCTCACAGTTGAAAGAAGGTTCAAAAAGGGCCCATATTTTTTCAATAATAATAGTGAGCCTGTCAGCGCTCACCATTATTATAAGGTAAAACTGACAGCAACTTTTGGCAGCTGCACATGCTTAGTTAAACATGTAAATCCAAAACTTGCTGTCAGTGACACCCTGCTTCTCCACAGGCTGTGTTGTTATGGTCCTTGCAAATAGAACAGCCATAGAAATAATTATAATGGCATGAATTGTGAGCACTCACCCATGAACTAAAGATAGCTAAAAAAAAGTTAGAGTTTGGGCAATCAGGAGTGACTGAGCTTTGCACTGAGTAGTAAGTAATAATTACTTATGAACAACCTCTCTGGCCCTGAAAAAAATAATTTGACAGGTGTGAAGTCTCAATCCTTCAGAAGAAAATTAATGTTGCAAATTTTAAAAAGATAAAAATAGTTTTTTTAAAACATTTTCTGTTTCCCTCTTTTATGTCTTTTCCTTAATCCCATCAGTATTTCCTTTTCTTTCTGTTGCTTTCTCTACATCATTTAAATTTGATTTATATTTCCCACTTTATTATTTCTGGTTTGGACACCTGCATGCCTCAGTGAAGGTTCATTAATCTGGTTGGTTGAAGAAACTTGTTGTTTCTTGTCCTGTCCACAGTTGCCACAGATTCCCTGTAGAGGGCATTATGCTGGAAGAGCCAGGCCTGGACTTTCACTGAGATGGGTTAACTTGGGAGTCCTTTAAAAATGGGAGGTGAGTCCTGATTTCAGGATTCCCGATCCCATTCCCAGGCTGTCTAATTTTCAGGAGTGCCTTTAAAGGGTGCAGGCTTGTTCTTGTTAGAGGCCCACTTCCAGCACTCCTGACCTGGCCGACTTCATTGCGGAGACAGGCATGCCTTAGTCCTCCATCATTTTAATGGAGTTAGGCCAGGTTTTTAAAGAGTTATGATTCACAACCCTCTAGAGGAGTCATGAGCTCTGGTGTGCATGTGCAAAAGGTAAGTTTTAAAGGTTCCCCTCATGCTCCCATGCCAAGCTCTGCCATTTCCATGCCCATTAACCCACTAGAACTAATGGACACTACAGTGTAAAATGGAATGTGTAAACAAACATTGAAAACAAGTAATCCTTTGATCAGTTTCCACTATGCTTGAAAAAAAGTCTGGACAAGTTAATAGAAGTGTCAATCGTCCAGGCACATTGAAGTTTCAAAAACCACAAATTGCAAACACTTGAAAGCACATGAGTTATGTAAACAAATATTGTGAAATTGACCACAGAGATCAGAGGACTTGAGCTGTCAAACAAACGATGCTTCTTCTGGGGAGCACGTGTTCTGTTATTCTAATAGATGTCTGGGCTCTCAGCCAAGCCTTATTATGTACTTTTCTGAAACTTCAGAGGGCCTGGGTGATTGATACTTTTAATAGCTTGTTCAGACCTTTTTTCAAGCAGAGGGGAAAGTGATTAAAAGATTACATTTTTTCAAAGTTTTTTTTTACATCCTACTTTACACTGTGGTGCTCATTGTTTCTAAAAGTGTGTAGTGGGTCAATGCGTATGGAAGAGCCAGAGCTTGGCAAAGGGGGCATAAGTTGACAAAAGGGTGGGTGGAAAGGCAAAACTTGGCATTGGGGCATCGGCGGAGAAGAACAAAGTTGATGTTTCGAGTCCTCATGACCCTTCAACAGAACTAAGTAGAAATATATATAGCTTATATTTCACCCCTTTCCTATTTCTACTTAGTTCTGCTTAAGGGTCATGAGGACTTGAAATGTCAAATTTGTTCTTCTCCACCGATGCTGCCAGACCTGCTGAGTTTTTCCAGGTATTTCTGTTCTCATTTTGGATTTCCAGCATCCGCAGTTTTTTGTTTTTATATATATTGGCATGGGGGGTGGGGGGGGGGCGATGGAGAAATGAGTTGGCATGGATAGGGCATGAGGAATGTTTAGAGGGTGGAGGGGTGTGAGGGGTGAGGGCTAGAGAGCCTTTTTGTTTTTTTTTTCACTGGGACAAAGTCCCATGGCACTGAAGTGGGCCTTTTAAACAACCTGCCACTATACCTGGCAGCCCCCGTAGTTGCCTCCACACTTCTCCTTGGGCCAGCTGGCCCAACTCCAGCCCACACCCATGCCCCAGCAATGAAGATCCCACCTTTGCAGACACTTTCTCCCAAGGTGGGCAGGCCAAGTCGGGAATTTTCCCAACTCCCCCTACCCGCCTCAAGGATGAAAATCCGGGTCCTGATGATTGGAAGCCTCCACTCTAAAGCTGGTCAAATCTTTGTGGGCAACTTTCAGCAAAGTCCAGGCCAATGTGAATTTTAACCTTAACTTTTGAGTCAGGAGGTTGTTGGTTCAAATCCAATTCCAGAGTCCTGGAGCACAAAATCTAAGATAACACTCTATAGCACTGAGTGAGTGCTTCACTGTCAGAGCTGCTGTCTTTCAGATGAGACATTAAACTGAGATCTGTCCTCTCAAGTGAACGTGAAAAAGCTCTTAGCTCTAATTTGAAGAAGAGCAAGGGAGTTCTCCCTAGTGCAGGGTCAATATATATGTCAAACAACACCACTGAAATAAGTCTCATTGTCATCACCATTACATTGTTGATTGTGGGAGCTTGCTGTGCACAAATTGGTTGCCATATTTCCTACATTGAAACAATGACTACATTTCAGATATACATTGACTCTAAAGAAGTTTGAAACACCCAAAAAGGATGTGAAAGGGACTATATAAATGCAAGTCTTTCTTTCATACATGTTGAAGAAAAAACTGGTACCAGCATCAGACTTGAAGGAGGCAGAACTAGTACCAATCACATAACTCAAGGAGACAGCATCAGGGCTGACATCAAATCAGGAGGTGGCACCAATACAAATATCATAACTGGAAGCGGCAGCAGCAGTATTTACACCACATCGAAAGGAGTTAGCATCAGTACTAGCAGCACATCCTAAGGAAACAGTGCCAGTACCGATACCACAGCTGAAGAAAGCAGCAATCAGAGATATTAAGGAGAGGATTTTGAAATAATATAAATATGGCTACAGGGATCAAAATTGCTTGGTTCATCCAGTAGATTCAAGGAGTGGGTTACTGTCATGAGAGAATTCGTAGGCAGTTGTAAAAGGATTTTAAATATGTTGTAAAATGACTCTCGGTGCAAATAAAAGCATTGTATGGTTAGGAGCTTCCACTTACAATTGTAACACCATACGTCTCATCCTTTATGAGTGGAGATCCACAGACCCCCTTTTCTGTAATCTGCACTGAATTTACTAAATTATAGCCTGTCATGGCTTCTAGAATCTTACCTTTGATTGCAGGAGTGTAGAACCACTAACCTAAATCATCTCTTATAATCATAAATTTCCAAATAGAATATTTAAAATACTACATAATTGACAGTAAAGTGTGCATTTAAAGTAAATTGTACGTCTATACTAGCTAATGTAGATGGTTATCTTTCAATTTTTTTTTCCCAGAGAGCTATAACACCTTACTTATCAAAGAGGTTTCCTTATCTAATCAATCATGGATGGCAGATTCTGGCTTTCTTCACTCAGTAATAGCAGGGCTTCACGGGGTTTGAATTGCTGCTTCAAGAGTAGCTTCAGAAATGTGAGAAAAACAAACAAATATAGAAAACCAGTGTTCGATTCACTTCAGCAGTGCAACTAAGAAACTCTAATCCTGCATTCAGAAAGCAGTACTGATTTCTTTGTAACTGGACTGAGCCATTGGCATGAGCAACAAAAGAGCATTTGTGCATTTGGAAAATGAGCCCTAGCTTCTAACAAAGTGTTTAACTTATTCTTAGTCCAGTTGTACAATGGTTTCAACCATTTGTCAAGAGTCTGCAACTGATTCTGACAAATAATACTAGTGTCCCTCCAATCAGAGTTTATAACTCTGTTCTTGCTATTGGACCCAAAGCTGGAAATGATACCTGATGCCAATTTCTGTCGATTTCTATGAGGAAGCTAGTGCCTACATCTGACCAATGGCTATTTAGTCCATTAACTTTGTGCTTGTCTTCTTCTCCACATGAACCATTCACTCTAATCAAACTGAGAGTCATCTGGACTTGAAACATTAACTCTTTCTCTCCATAGATGCTGTCAGACCTGCTGAGTTTTTCCAGCAATTTTTGTTTTTGTTTCAGATTTCCAGCATCTGCAGTATTTTGCTTTTAGTTCAATGCCTAGGCCTTTTTCAACCACCTACCTTCATCCCTTTTAAATAAAGTTATGGACTATGCTTCAACAAAAGATTTAAGTAGAGAATTCCATGTTTAAACTATCCTCTGAGTAATTTAACAACACTGGATGCATGAGCAGATTCAGAGCAACAAATAACTGTGTTGGGGGAGTGGGGTGGGGTGGGGGTTTGGGGTTGACTGTATCCAGTGAAATGCTCAGGGAAACAAATTGAATGTGAATTTTGGTGAGGAGAAGCACAGCTGATGACTTCGTAAATATCTGAAAGTAACTTATTATCCTGTGTTAAGGACATAAGACCTTAAGATGTAGGAGCAGAAGTAGGCCATTCAGCCCACCGAGTCTGCTCTGTTATTCAATGAGATCATAGCTGATCTGAGAACCTTCAATTCCACTTTCCTGCCTATTCCCCATATCCCTTGGTTCCCTTACTGATTAAAAATCTGTCTATCTCAGCCTTGAATATACTTAACAATCCAGCCTCTACAGTAAAGAATTCCACAGATTCACCACCCTCTGAGATAAGAAATTCCTCCTCATCGCTGTCTTAAATGGACGGCCCCTTACTGTGAGATTATGTCCTCTGGTCCTAGACGCTATCACTAGGGGAAACCACCGCTTAGCATCTACCCTGTCAAGCCCCTAAGAATCTTATATGTTTCAATAAGGTCGACTCTCATTCTTCTAAACTCCAATGAATACAGGCCCAACTACTCAACCTCTCCTCATAAGAAAATCCCTCCATATTCGGGGTCAACCTATTGAACCTTCTCTGGACTGCCTCCAATGCCAGTATATCTTTCCTTAAATAAGGGGACCAAAACTGTTCACAGTATTCCGAGTTTGGTCTAACTAGTGCCTTGTATAGTTTTATCAAGATTTCCCTATTTTTATTCTCCATTACCTTTGAAATAAAGGTCAACATTCCATTTCCCTTCCCAATTAACTGTTGAACTTGTATGTTAGCTTTTTCTGATTCATGCATGAGGGCACTCAAATCCCTCTATGCTGCAGCTTTCTGCAGTCTTTTTCCATTTAAATAATATTCAGCTCCTCTATTCTTCCTGCCAAAGTGCATAGCCTCACATTTTCCCACATTATATTCCATCTGCCAAGTTTTTGCCCACTCACTTAACCTGTCTATATCCCTCTGTAGACTCTTTGGGCAGGATTTTCTGCACCCGCCCGCCGCCAGGATCTTCCGGCCCTGCATCAAGTCAATAGATTTCTGGCTGGGGCGCTGCTTCACCTACGGTGGGTTCCACCTGCAATGGGACTGGAAAATCCCGGCCTTTGTGTCATCCTCACCACTTGCCTTCCCACCTATTTTTGTGCCATCCGCAGACTTGGTGACAGTACATTCAATTCCTTCATCCAAATCATTAATATATACTATAAATAATTGTGGCCCCAGCACAAGTCCCTGTTATTTCATCGATTCCCAGGAGTTCCTGGAAGAAGCTTCAGCGGGAAAATACTTACCACTGCACAAATGTAATGTCGATATTTATCATTTAGTTCTGCCGCAGGCAACGGTCCTGACTTCAGTAGCACTGCAATAAGGTAATCGAGGCATTTGGCATCACTTTAATCAATGCTGTTGCCTTAAGAGCTTCTCAGACCTACCCAAGGATCTATCCTTTTCTCAGTTTAGCAGCAAATATTGCCAGGAGAAACAAAGGCTGTCACCTTTGCTTGGTCACTGGCAGACCATACAGTTCAAGCCACTCATGTCAGCTGTCAATTGCATTTAACAATTGCTTCTTTTTTGGCCCATCCAGAAAACATGATAGAGCAGCCAGAACCAAGCTTGTAAATCACTCCTTTAAAACATTGTATGTGTGTAAGCTTGTGCATCAGTGCTGGCAAATTTCCTCTTCCCCCCAACCTAATGCGCACCCAAAATATAAATAAAGTGGATTACATTGCACCTGGACCCTCAGGCAATATTACTGGGACAAACCATAATTACAGTATACTTTCCTTGCTTCATGATAGTTGTAAACCATGAGACAGCAATGTTTGCTGACAAACCAGCCACTGGTTTCAGACCACAAAATCCACAGGACTATAAGGGTGAGTTATGTTGTATTAATGCCAGATGATAGTCTGCTTTCAGAAAATGGCCTTTTACAGGACTTTCACTCATCCACATAATGGAGCAATAAGCCATTGCTATAATCATCATTCATGGATTGGAACTTTTCTGTGTTCGAGCTAAGTAAAACCTTTGAACCAAAATAAATTGAACTGAATCTTAAGGTCACCAACCTGAAATATTGGGCTGAACATTATGGCATGTTTCGGTGGGCAGAAATTGCACCTAGAAGTGGTTGGATTGCTGACTCCTGTACCCGGTGTAGTAGCACGCCATATATTACGGCAATCATCTAATTGATGGCTGCAGGGCGGGTTTTCAGCCCCCAATGTCACTGAATTGTTGTTCCTCCGCCTATTTGGAGACAGAGAGCGGGATGACCAATGGCCAATTTCACAGCTGTGACCCAGAAGGAGGTCATGACCACTAATGTGAAGGGACACCTGGCATGGGATAGTTACTGTGGGTTAGTGCACTCCAAAACCAGAAGGAAGTTTTTGATTTGTATAAGATTCTCAGGCATTGTCTGAAGTAAGTATCATTAATCTGAATAATGTTAGAAATTCTGCAGAGGCTTAGAATTAAGTGTTTTTGGCAGGGAACACACATGACATGCAATCTGATCAACAACATCATGTTGAGATCTGAATAATGAACAGCTGATTCATTCTAACATGTTTTTTCCCCGTAGATGGCCAAGAGAAGGGAGCGAGGGGAGAGGGAGGGAAGAATGTCCAGAACCACCCTGCATTTTAATGATGACTCTCTCTGCACCCTCCTGCAGGCTGTTTCCACCAGGCGTGAGGTCCTGATGCCAGCTGATGGGAAGAGGAGACCTTCTTCAATCACCCAACCTGCCTGGACGGAGGTGGCCACGGAGGTCAGCAGTGTTAGTGTGGTGCCTTGAAACCAGAGGCAATACAGGAATAGGCCAAATGACCTTTTGAGATCCGCAAGGTTGAGTAAGACCTCAATCTGAGTATTACTGCACATGAAAGGTACAGGAAGGCTCGATAATGCTCAAGTATTGAGAGTACCCCTGAAGTACAAGACACCATTATGCACCAGTGTCACAGTTCTTGGCCCCAATGCCTCAGTGAAGCAGTGAAGGTGTTGCTGTGGCTTACTGTGTTTGTGTGTGTGTGTGTGTGTGTGTGTGTGTGGGGGGGGGGGGTAGGTGTTCTTGGTTGGCCTTAGACTTGAGGAAAGTACACAGTGTGTTAGCCTCCAACCATTGTGCAGAGTTTGCATTCCTCATAGAGCTTGGATGCACGTTGAAATTAAGGTACCTGAGAATAAATATCATAGCGATGTCACACCTCATTTCAAGAAAATTGGGGCCACAATGTCCGGGAGGGAAGCAGGTTTGGAGGCAGCTTGTCCAATCTGCCAATCTTCATGCCGCTGGAGGAGGAGAATCTACTGTTGTCCTCCACAGAATAGAGCTGCTCCATTGGCAGAGGAGAAATCGGAGGAAGGCCTCGGGCTGGTGAGATTGCAAGGGGCTTTATCCAGATCTGGGACACAGAGGGGGAGAGGACCAGGGGGAGAGTGACTGAAGCTTGGTATAGTGATATGAATAGTACATGTGTGGTTTATGAGACCTTGAGTTTGGTTTAATGGTTGCAAGGATGTCATATCTCAAAATCCATAATGAAATAGTGTTGAATATTGTGCTTTTGCTCACCCCATGATGGTGTTGAAGGGTCAATTGGCGCCCTTTCTTGCATGTGTCCTGCGCAGATGAACCTTCTTCTGCTGACCCCACCAGCCTTGAGGGACCGACACTAGCCTCCAAGGAAGAAGAGGAAGCTTTGGAGGGTCCAGCGTCACATCCTTTCCCTGCACCAAGCACCAGCGCAGATATTGGCACCTCAGTAGGGATTAATGCATCAGGACAAGGACAGGCACAATCTGGTGAAAATACTTCACATTCACACATGCAACTGCCAGAGAGTACGGTGGAGCAGGCATCTAGCAGTCAGGAAAGTGTACGAGGTGATCCAGAGACTGAATCCAAGTCAGATGATGAGCCTCTGGGGTTGTCTGTCAGGCGGCCTATGCTGAATGTCCAGCACAAGGTGCATGGGGATCTGGTGGATATGCCAGTGGGGTTGCATGCTCTGGCTTGGACTGTGAAGATGTCCAGCCAGGCCATGCACACTATGATCACCTACTTTTCAGAGTGCCTCAGGCGCACTGAAGATACCATCCAGGGCAAGGGCACAAGCAGATCAGCAGACTCTCTCCAGCATAGCGGCTAGCAATGGGGGAGCAATACACCGCAGCAAAGGCCGATGGAAAAGAATTAAGAAATCTCCACAGTTGTCACAAAGCGGGTCACATGGGTGCATTCTGTAGATGTTCTCATTAGATGGCCATTGCCCATCTGTTAATACACCTTCTATATATTATTCTTCATGCAGAGGTTGAGTTTATCTATAAGCAATTTATGAAATATCTGGAGAAAAGATTCATTAATTTTCAGTATTTAACATTGGTCAAGATTCAACAATGCCTAAAAGGAATCGAGATGGTGAGTGTGCTGACAGGATTTTCTCGGTGAGCTCATAGTGTAGATGGGATGACATTGAGACACAGGCTGTACACGCATCTCAGCGGCCAAGAATGCTTGACCTACTGGAACCTCTGTCTTACTAAGACCTCCCGTCTGTCACGACCATCCATGCACTCCTGTGCAGGTCCTTGCACCTCTCCATCAAGGTGTTCCCTCACTTCCTTATCAACCTCATCGTCAGAGCAATGCCCACCATCTTGCATCTCCTCTTCCTCAAGGGCATCCCCTCCCTGAATTATGTGCAGCATCTGTGAATGACCATCAGCAAACTCTGAATGGTGAGTACTGCATTGCCCTCCTGATCTATCTAGGCATCAGAATTTCATCTTTAGCAGCCCAACTATCTGCTTAATGATGGCCCTTATCGTGCCATGGCTGTCATTATAGCTCCTCTCCACATCTGTTCTAGGGGCCCTCACAGACGTTTTGAGCCATCTCTCCAAAGCGTAACCTTTGTCACCCAGAAGCCAACCATCCAGGCCATTAGACATGTCTGGCACCTGGGATTTTCCGAGAATGTAGTAGTCATGACTGCTGCCCATGTACCTTGTGCATACCTGCATGATTCTTCAATTGTGGTCACTTATCAAATGGACATTTAAGGAGCAATAGTCCTTCCTATTAATGAATGTACAAGGCTGGCCAACTGGGTGATGTGAGTGCAGTCTGTTGCTCCCTGAACCTTGGGGAAACCTGCGATCGCCACAAAGCCTCTGACTCATTCAACCTGATTGTGGCGGTCCATTGAAAATGCAACTTACTGACCTGCCCTTTGGAACATTGCATCCGTAAAGATCTTAATGCAGTGGTGTGCAGTAGGTTGTGTAATGCCACTGAAGTCTCCACAGGCAGCCTGAAAGGTTCCAGTGACAAAGAAATTCAGTACAACAGTCACCTTGATGGCTACTGTCCTTGGGTGACCACCCACGCATTTGGAAGCTATCTCCCCTGCTAGCATCTCACAAAGAGAAGTCATAGTGGCTCTGGAGAGCCTGAGTCTCTTCTGGCACTGTGTCTCAGACATTTGAAGGTAACTCATTCTCTGCCTCTATATTCGATTAGCAGCACAAGTCTTTGCTCTGCCCCTCGTTGCAGCATCGTGCCTCCAGCAGCCACTTTCTCCGGCACTGGTCTGCCACCCTCGAACACATCTAGTGCATCCTGCCCCTGTCCATCTGGCCTTCTCCCCCTCCCTCTCAATCTCCTCCTCCTCCTCCTCCTCTCCTCACTGGGGGATGTCTCCCGCGCAGAGACCACTATCCCCATGTTCTTATATCCAAATAGGCTGAGGTGCAGATGTGACACTAACTGCACTTTTCTGTAGACTCACTGAAACCTTCAAACAGCAATGGTATCCCCTGGAAACACAGCTCCCTAAAGCAAATGATAGCAGCATTCACAGCAGCCTGAACTGCTGAGCTCAAACTAATGATCCATCTGGTGACTTTTTACCTGCCCTTACAATCTTTCAGTGAAAAAAAACGAGATCCCCACCTGGTGTGGTTTATTGCTCCCAGCACGTATTATTCCAGTCAATTGCCACTTTAACATACTGAACAAACAAATTTGAATCAATTTGAATAAGGTGGGCAGGCAATCCATTTCTAGGCCCAGCTGCCTGCCGTATTATCATGCTCCAATGTGATGACATTGGGAACGCAATCCAGTGTCATCACGCCTAATAATATGTTGGCACAGGCATGATAAAGGCCCATTTTTGCCATGTATAATTCAGCCCATTAACTCTGTTTCTCTCCACAGATGCTGCCAGACTTGCTGAATACTTCCAGCATTTGTTATTTATATTTCAAATTTTCAGCATCCACGGTACTTTGTTCTTGTATTAGTTTCTCCTACAATTGTTTTACAGTTCCAGATGGACACTAAGACATATTGGAGAATGTAGTTGTGCTGTTGTCTCCTGTGCTCAATCAAAGCAGAACTCTACAGAACAAAGCATAATACTGTACACACACAGATCTCTGCTCAGCAACACCAAAACTTATTTTTATGTCAGTAAAGAGCTGGCTTTCCTGTTGACTCTTCATTAAAATTAAAAGCAAGCTCAAAGAGAGCCTGGGGTGTTTCGTTTTGCATTGGTCGCCATTTCACTGGAACTAATGTAAGACTAGCTTCTAGCTAATTGATTTGTGCTCAGTTTTATTGCCTTATATTACAGTTGTCCTATAGAATCTGCACTGGTGCAATGCACAATCTATAAAAAATGCAAAATCTGCCATTTAATTAATTGTCGCATGACTTGTTTTAATGAATATAAAATTGAGGTGATAAATTGGCCTCCTGTGTTGTGACCATTCTATGATTCATCAGCTACACTAACACCCAATAGACATTGCATGTGGGCATAAAAGAATAATGACCTTTTTGCAAGCTTAAACAGAGTTCCGCTGGATAAAGCTGCAAATTTTCCAAGGTAAATGAAAACATTAATGAAGTTCCTCTACTATTTTTGCTATACCTTAAACTTATTTTTTTAAAAACAAATCCCCATGCTGCCAAAATAAAATCATGTTAAGCATCCTGAGTGTCATCTACACTGTAAACATAACTTTTTGTAGTTTCACTTGTTCACCTATTAATCTGTTGCAATGTTACCAGGGCATGTCAAGTATTCTTCAGTAATTCCACTGCATTACATTGATAAGAATGCATAATTAGAATTGCATTTCCAATCCTATTAGTATTTTGGAAGCCTGTACGCAGAGGAAGGGAGCTACACTAAGGAGGCCCAAAATTCCACAACAGATATCAAAGACAATCTAGAATCAGTTTGAGGTCAGCGTCTAATTCATTGTAAAATAATAGAATTCTCTGCTCTGCATGATCAGTCAAATTTCCGTTTTCCATACCTCCTGTATTCCACAACCTTTTAAAACTCAAACTTGACACCACCTAACCACTGTTTCTTATTTTATTTTCTTGCCTACTCTTCAATCTTCGTAGTGTCCTACACTATGGGCCTTGGCCATTAATATATAAAAATTGGCCGGCCAGTTTTAATCTCAGGTCTGAAGGCAGTTTTAGAAACTCTTCATGTGATTATGATCTTTTGTAAGCGGTAGTGGATTTCCTACAATCAAAATGAGATGTTGGAGTTGAACAGTTCCACTGAACATTACTAGGATCCTGATCTCGTCATATAACTCTTTCACCTGAAAGTTTCAACTCATGATAGCCTCCACCCAGCTGTATTGGTTTGCACTAAAAGCATGTTCTTTCAGCTCTATCTTAGAATCAGCTCTCTTATTTTTACCATTGAAAGGGCTGTTAGTAGCTTTTCTCTGTATAAGTGATTAATTACAAGTGTCTTTCACATACTGAGCAAATGAGCAGATCCAGTTACTCCAACATCATTTTTTTTAACAATATACAATACTGCTTTCATGACCTCAGGTCTAATGTGAAGGAGACTTCTTGTACAAATCTGAGTCATTATTATCTCTCTCTGTGAAACAGCTAAGAGTGAAAACAAAACTGCTTTAAGCTATCCCCAAGAAAATTATTTCTAATACCATACACAGAGACATCACTGTTTCCTATTATTCATTAGGTTTTTGGCAACGCACCAGGAGAAGCATCACAATTCACCATAACATTGTTCTTAATAATCCATCTAGTTCCCACATATCTGCAGTGAAGTGAGTGTGTTTCTTTTAGTTTAGCTCATGAACATGCCTGGTCTTCACAATTGATTGTACCACCCATTTTAATTTCAGCAAGAGAAGGAGTTGTGTATCACACTGTGCTAAATGGTGCCATTACATATCAGCTCTGGAAGTAGCAAAACTAAAATATTAAACATAAACTTACATATGTACTTAAGAAGTATGTTAGTGAGAATTTTCAACTGGATAGTATTAAAATACATGGTGTATTTTCAGACAAGGCTGCTTTATGTCTTTTAACAATTCAACATTTCTTATATTTTGCAGATATGTATTTGCATCATGAAAGGGTTAACTAAGGTTTGATTATTTTGGAACACAGCAAATTACTAAAATATTTACTAATGTCTGAAACAACTTTCAGACCCTTCTGGGAATATTACAAACATTCTTTTACCTTAGGTTTACCTCTCACCATTTCATTCATTGGAATTGTCATGAAGTGGATCAATTTAATAGGATGTAACTTCTGAAACCAGATGCTTGAGAAAGGGTAATCTAAAAAGTTCATTGGCATCTTTTACCTTTCATCATGAATACTCAAATAAGATTAGGTCCAATCAGCTTAAAATTAAATAATAAGCTGCAATAAGCTATGACTGATATAAACTAATTATTTATTTCAAAAGCTTCTTAGTATAGTCTGATATAAAAACAGTAGTTTTTGAAAATCAATCATAAGAAAGGATCCTCGTATTCTAAAATTTGATACATGGAACACATGTTGCAAAGACACCAATCTGAATGGCCTACCTCTCTGCTGCATCATTAATTCTTTGACTTATTGAAAACTCATGTCAATCTTGATGCTATAGAAAAGCCCATCAGTGCCTGCAGTTCCTGTTACACCTGTAGGTGGTGCCGTAATTGTTATCTTCAATGCTAAAGATATCATGGCTGTCTTAGGCATACTGCCTTGTACCTGGTGTCACACAATAGCTGACATTTTCATCGTGAGAGTTTCAGGTTAATAATACCTTGGGCCAGAATTTTATGGTCCACCTCCCCCGCACCCCCACCCCCGGCAGGTTCTGAGGCTCTTGGGGGAGCATGAAATTGCATGGATGGTATTCCCTCCAGGATCCTGCCCACCCCAACCTGGTCGCAATTTTACGCTGGGGCGGGAAGGGCCTCAGATGCAAAGCCCGCCCTAGCTCCAATTAAGGCCCTTAAGGGGCCACTTCCCACCCAGCCTCAATTTTTGGGCTAGTGGGTGGATAATAGATCAGGGGGCGAACCCAAAATTGAATAAAGTTTGATCTTGGAAGGGAGGGAGGTACACCTCTGGTGATTGCACTAGAGAGGGTGCAGAGGAGATTCACCAGGATGTTGCCTGGGCTGGAGCGTTTCAGCTATGAAGACAGAATGGATAGGCTGGGATCGTTTTCCTTGGAGCAGAGAAGGACGAGGGGGACCTGATTGAGGTGTACAAAATTATGAAGGGCATAGATAGGGTAAATAAGAGGAAACTTTTCCAGGGGGCATAGATTTAAGGTAAGGGGCAGGAGGTTTAGATGGGATTTGAGGAAACATTTTTCCACCCAGAGAGTGGATCTTATTGCCTGAAAGCATGGTAGAGGTGGGAACCCTATTTAGATGAACATTTGAAACATCATAGCATACAAGGCTACAGGCCAAGTGCTGGAAAATGGGATTAGAGTAGATAGGAGCTTGATGACCAGTGCGGACACGATGGGCTAAAGGACCTCTTTCCATGCTGTAAATTCTATGACACCCTAGAGTCCAATGACCTCGGACCTGCCTCCATCCCACTCCCCCCAACTAATCTATCCCCCAAAGCCACGATCGCCCCCTCATCGTGATCCCCAGGCATTCCCAATGCCACCCCCCCCCCTCCCCCTCCCTTGACCCCTGCCACTTACATCTCCTCTGGTTCCTGGCACTTAGTTCCAGGCAGCTAGCTGCAGTGCCTCTTTCAGCCAGTGCAGAGCTGTTCCTGGAATGATGAGAGAGCTGCCGGCCAATAAGATTGACCAGTATCTCTCCAAGGCAGGACTTCCTCCCAGTGATATGTGGAAGTCCTGCCTTCTGCCAATCAATGCTCATTAGAGCATAAAATGGCATCAGAGCTCCTGAAATTGGTGGGGGTGTGCTGGCCTTGGAGTTAGTAGGTAGGTGCAGGCTCTGTCCACTAGATGTCATTGTGGAGCAGTTCTGTGTACCATCAATGTGTCAGCCATATTGGCACAGCTAATATTGGAAGTAAGAATTAGAGTTTGCACATATTCAGCTGCTCAAAGTGGTTCTGGCCCTTTCCGGTCTTCTACACTAAACCCAACTTTCCTGCCACTGTTCCGATCATCTTTTGACAACTTAAGTCATAACCTACTTTAGATGTCACTACCTACCACTCTGATCATTGCATAATAAACCTGAGCTACTTTGTTTGTTGGAATATTATAGCATTTTACATGTATTTTTTAAATCCATGTAACGCATTATAATTCATACATTTTACGATATCAACATGCTATGTATTTTATGAGTACATATTTCAAGTATTTTTTTAAAAAGCAATCTAAGTATAGAACATACATTTCTTATAGCACATTACAAAAAATAAGGTTATATTCTATTATTTCCCTCCACAGATACTGTTAGACCTGCTGAGTTTTGCCAGCATTTTCTGTTTTTGTTTAAGGTTATATTATTCCCTTCCTCCATTGTTGCTCACCTTTCCTGCCCTCCAAAGTTTGGCACAAACCTCTCCACAACCCCCCATCCCCACCCAGCCCTGCCACACTTCCCACTCTACTGCCTGTAACCCCAACACACAGCCCCACATCTCAGCCAATATCTAGCAACTCTCCACCCGGGTTGTATGACATGTAATAATAATTCTGCCCACAATGTTTGACCCTACCCTACTTACCCTATCTCCTCCAACCTCGAATGCTGCTCTGCCCCATCTAACCCCACTCCACCTTCTACCTTTCTCTGACCTGTAACCCTATTTTACTTTGCCCCCTGTCCCAATCTCTGTCCATGCTCTACTTTCCCCAGCCACCAAACCTCTAACATTCCTCTACCTTCGACTTCACAGCCTCTGATATTACTCCCTCAGCTCTCTTTACCTTGCTCTCTGGTTTTCTCACAGTATCACACTCCTCTCTAGACCTTATTCCAATTTGACCCTTCAAACATCAGCTGACATCTATAAATTTGAAGGGAGAGTCAAACCAGAGGTAGAGTGTAAGGTAACACTGAGTGTTAAATGGAGGAGGGAAGAAGTAAAGAACACAATTAAACACACAGGACAGATTGGCCCTTGGTGAAAAAGAGCCCTAGGAATAGAAAGAGATAGCTTTAAAAGATCCACAAGAAACAACTCAGTAAGATAGCAAGAGAATAAATACTTGTGAAATTATTGCCAAATAGTTAAATTGAACAGAACTCCATGCTACATAACTAACCTTAACTTTTGCATTATGCATTCTAGATAAGTTACTATCCTTAGCACAACATTCCCAACTGTCCCAACATGAAAGCATGATGTTGTCATTAGTATCAGTTTATCTTCATCTCTACTTTTCTTGAAAGCTGTCTTAACTTTCCAGCCTTAGTTCACAGCTGAGCCTGAGGTGGAGGCTGTCCTCACCCAATGTCCGAAGATGGGCACATCCAGCCGAGCTTCACTGGATGATGAACAGAAACAGATACATGGCCAATTTTTCCCTTGCTGGCTATAGATCACTGAGATCTATTAGACGTTCAGCTGAGATCTGCTAACTGCACCTTCCCAATCTGTGAAGCTTATCTATTCACTGAATAGACTTGTTCAAGCATTAGGAGAACTGAATTCAAATTTCTCTGATGAAAAATATACATTCTAATGGTTTACTCATTGGAATGAATACAAGAATAAACAGTTGGAATTAGAAAAGCAACAGCCCTTCCAATTTGCCTGTGTACATGACTTGCTTAGGCTACTGCTTTTGATATAAATGTATTTAGTTAATTCTTAGCTGTAATAATACATCACACTTACCTATTGCTGGAGCTCCAACATTCTGGAAAGGACATTCCAAGCTTCCCTCTTGTGAACGGCCAAAGATGGCAGAGTAGATGGTTATCACCATACTTCGTTTACAGTTCAGCCGTAGCTTGTCATCTTCACAAGCCACTTTACTCTTGTATTCATCTGTAATTATGTAAAATGACTTATTAAGTTCTCCTTTTTGCCAACCAAATCAGGGTATTCCACATTTTACCCTGTTTCTGGAAACTGAGAATTAAACTGAGAATTAAACCACCTTATTAAATGCTAAAAATCGTGATCAATAGATGGTGATTAAATGATCACGTTCCCTTGATTGTGCTTAGCTGCCACATTTCAGGATATTTTACCATTTTTCAACAGAGACAAATTGGAGGAAGAAAAGTTACATTTAATATTTCTGTGTTAATGTAAAGTATATTCATGCATGTTTTAAAAAAAAATCATTAAAATGAAAGGTGATGTAAATTCTGTTGAGCTAAGCTTTAATGTTAGCCAGAAAACTGTAAATGATATGTTAGCCGTGTTGGGAGGTCCCTATTCCCAGGTACTTGACAGGGATTGTCTGTCTGTTATAAGTTTACAGTTTAAGAATAATTATTTTTCCCCAAGTCCATTCTGAGAACAAATGGCTAAAAAAAGTCCTGAAATGTGATGATACACCTCCCCCGGTTTAAAGAAACTAGGCACTCACCCACTACATGTGCCAGCAATACTGCCAATGCTCCTAATCCCCAAGATTCTATGAATTGCATGGAATCCTGTCCAAGGGACGCGTCACCAGTTTGCCTGATGTCAATACTGTTTATGTCAACTATAGTTCCACACATTCTGAGGTAAGGTGCATCTGCCAGCTGACATGGCCTGGACAACTCCTGCAACTGGACCAGCTACACTGAGGGTTAACATCTTGGCAATGCTCTTGGGTTCTGCCACAAATTGCCTGTAACTGCTCAGTTGCCATCTAAATGAGATACTGATGTCAACATGCATGATTTGCCCTGAGATCCAGTTGGGGGCACTCGGTTTCCCATGTTGCCCCCTTGCATAGGTGAGACACACTTATTTCCTCCTGCCTGAAGTGTGATGTGGACCTGCTTCCTGTACGCCCCTTGTCCTCCTGTGTGACTAGAAAATGTCCCAGAATGCGCTGCCTTTTTAAAGTCAGTCTGTGTGATGAGAGGTAAGCTTTCTTTCTGCCTTATCCTGAACACTCAAGTATGGTTGGCCAGCTGAACCTCCGTAAAATCCCTTGACTTGCATCATCTAAGTCTCTCCGAATGGGGATAACCCCAACATCACTTAACTCATCAGCTGCCCCACGCATTCTGCAGGGTTTTAAGCGGACCCGGCAGCCATATTCCCTGTAAAGTTTTATTGTTGTGCACAGCCACAAATATCTTTAAAATTGCTTTATTTATTTATTAAAAATACCTATGAATTTTTTGGTGTGGTTCTGCATACAGACAAGGCCTGCATTGTTGCTGCGTGGCCACACACACACACACACACACACACACACACACACAGCTCAGCGGGAACATTGCCCAGAGGGCTCTCCATTTGAAATTGCCCAGCACTCAAGTTTCTTCACGTGTGTGAGGCATGCACCTTGTGCAATGTGGTAATTGACTTTGCTGTGCTGAAACAACAAATGCCAGCCCTGGGCTGCACCACCCTGAGCTGCTTGTTAATACCCGCCCTACACCCCCCACCAACCACACCACCCACCCCCACCGCCCCCCCCACCACCACCACCACCCTCCCCCTCCCCCCCCCTTACTTACAGCATTCCATCTTAAAACATCAAGCAGCATGGACAATTAAACTTCCAATCTGTGATCCCTGTGAAACCAAAACTTGCGCCAGTATTTCAACCAAACTCTAGCCATGGTACATCTGTGGTTATTCACAAGCAACTTTGCTTTTACACAATAGCAGTCCTTCATCAGGCTACCATGCACTATTGAGAAAAAGCAGCCGTTGTCTCAGAGCCTCCTCAACTGCTTCCCATTCACCAGGACCAGGTGCAAAGTAAGCCATCAACCTGTCTACTTCAGTGCTCACTGGATAACTCTTTAAGAGCCACACAACCTTCCAGTTCATACTGCAAGATTTTTAAGAGACCAGGGGAGGCAGTTTTCAGGTAGTGAAGTTGGTGGAGTTCTTCCTGGCCATTTTGAAGACTGGGCCTTATTAGAGTGGCAGTCCACTGTAGCTCACTTGTTCTGATCGAGAGAGTGGGAAATGGGCTGGCTCCTGGGCTGAATTAGTTGGGGGCCCCAAATGGTGGGCCAGAATCTTTTAAAGTGGCACTTGTGGGAGGAGCACTCCTGCTCCTACTCGACACACCAAAAAAAACTAAATGTTTGCTGTACAGTTTTGTGGTCCCATTAAGAACCAACATCAAATTGAAGTAGAAGTTGCAGTAAATTGCTGATCTGCTTTTATATCAAATTCTGGCAGGCAATATGAGACCACCTACTGCACTTGGAAAAGATAATAAGAGCTCTATGAAGTGAACTTCAAAACTTTCCTAAGTGGTCCAGCCCCTATATTTTTAAACTTTTAAACGTTAACAAAGAGATGGCTGGTGTTTGCTGACAATAAAAATATAACTAGCTTTGTAAACAGAGCTCTGCACAAATATATAAGCACAGATGTTCAGCTCCAATTTGTCCACCAGACAGCAATATGAAGCCAGCAGCATAAGCCATTTGCTGGCTTGCATTGCTATAAAACAGGAGCTGGTGTCAAAGCATCTGTAATATAAGTAGGATAGAATCTTCTGACTGCTTTCAAAAAAACTGGCAAAAGCCTCTACCACAGTCAAAAGTTACAATATAACTTACACATCCTTGTGAGTTTCTCTTTAACTGTCCCTTGTTGAAAATCCATAATTCCTGTTGGCAATGTGTGCTTACATGCTTGTGTTATACTATCAGCCTATTCTTTTGCTTCAGTCACGCTTTTGCCAAATACCAAAGCAAATACTGGGGAGAATGATGGTCTTTTGTTATAAATGGATTTTAACGGATTGGGAATGCCAAATATTCAAAAGGTAGAGAAGTGTATGCAGTCTGAAAGGTTTTTTAGAATAATGCAGTTCTGCTTCCCCGGGGTCAAAGGTGATGACCTCCACCCTTCCATTCTAAAATTGTATTTACCCACCTGCCTTGCAAAGAGTGTCTTGGTACAAAAGCTTGTCTCCCTATGCTGCCCTCCCATCAATACAAAAAGCTGCCTCAAAGGCCATTAGCTCCTGTAATGAAATAGTGCCACAAGCACTTTACAAAGGCCACGTGCTCCAACAGCACCAGAACGAAAGCTACTTGTGATGAAGACATGAGTGGCTAAATTTAATTGTAGTTACTCTAGAGATAAAATAAATTATCTCCTGAATAGCAGCAGAACTTCGGGTAAACCAAAATTAAAATGCAACCCAATGGTAAGTGTGTTTAGATAGGAGATAAACTGAAATTATAGATGGTCTCTGTTAATCAAAGATGTAACACTGACAAAAATGCTGTGCTCTGCAGGCAATTTACAAAGGGTTTGACACTTGGGTAGGTGAGTCTGGATTTGAAAACTTCCTGAATTTAAATCTCTAATGAAGTAAGCAGATTAAAAAATGGCATTGAGTGTGAGTTGAAGGAAATCAACTCACGAGTTTGAACTAAGAATAGTACACATGACTGGCAAACCTAAAAATAGTAAAGGAAAATCACTTTTAAAAAATTCAACCTGAAAAATCAAAACAATGCTAGTGAATTTTCAACCCAGGCTAAATGTGAGAACAAGAGCATTATCTATCTAAAACAGTATTTTCTTTTATTTACGAAAAAAACAAGGTTGACTATAAACCAGGTTTCATAAAATAAGCTGATTTCATTTGTTTATCTCTGCATACAAGTGTTACATTTATCTTGAAATAATAAACTGCAGAGACCCTTCCAAACAGGGAGATGTGATTTAGTCATTCTTATATTCGGTGTTCCCTATAATGTTAACAAGCAGGGTTTTGTCTCAGAAAAGATATTGTTTCAGTAAATGGCTGGTAACCAGATAGCAACCTATGCCAATACTACCTACAACTCTGAAGATGAGACCTGATATGAAGAACACATATTCCACAGATTCCATTAGTGCTGACAGTTTTGCAAAGTAACAAAGGAAGCATTTATCTCCGAAAAACAAGTGGCATCAAAGTCAGTTGCTTTGTTTTCTTCCGTTCGGAAGGACAGGAACCACAGGCTGTTTGACTGCTATACCAATATATTATTTTCTACTGGCATTACTTGATGAGATTAGCAAATTAATTATTTTTTTTTATTCATTCATGGGATGTGGGCTGGCTAGGCCAGCATTTATTGCCCATCCCTAATTGCCCTTGAAAAGGCGATGGTGAGCTGCCTTCTTTAATCACTGCACTCCCTCTGGTGTCGGTACACCCACAGAACGGTTAGGAGGGGATTTCCAGGATTTTGACCCAGCAACAGTCAAGGAACGGCGATATATTTCCAAGTCAGGGTGGTGAGTGACTTGGAGGGGAAATTCCAGCTGGTAGTGTTCCATCTATCTGCTGCCCTTGTCCTTCTAAATGGTAGTGATCATGGGTTTGGAAGGTGTTGTCGAAGGAGCCTTGGTGAGTTTCTGCAGCGCATCTTGTAGATGGCACACACTGCTGCTACTGTGTGTCGGTGATGGAGGGAATGAATGTTTGTGGATGTGGTGCCAATCAAGCGGGCTACTTTGTCTTGGTTGGTGTCAAGCTTCTTGAGTGTTGGAGCTGCACTCATCCAGGCAAGTGGAGATTATTCCATCACAGTCCTGACTTGTGCTGTGTAGGTGGTGGACAGGCTTAAGGGTGTCAGAAGGTAAGTTACTTGCCACAGAATTTCTAGCCTCTGACCGGCTGTTGTAGCCACAGTATTTATATGGCTAGTCCAGTTCAGTTTCTGGTCAATGGTAACCCCAGGATGTTGATAATGGGGGTTTCAGCGATGGTAATGCCATGGAATGTCAAGGGACGATAATTAGATTCTGTTTTGATGGAGACGGTCATTGGTTGGCCCTTGTGTGGCGCGAATCTTATTTGCCACTTGTCAGCCCAAGCCTGGATATTGTCCAGGTCTTGCTGCAGTTGGACATGGGCTGCTTCAGTATCTGAGGGGTTATGACTGGTGCTGAACATTGTGCAATCACCAGCGAACATCTCTACTTCTGACCTTATGATGGAAGGAAGGTCATTGATGAAGCAGCTGAAGATGGTTGGGCTGAGGACACCACCCTGAGGAACTCCTGCAGTGATGTCCTGGAGCTGAGATGATTGACCTCCTACAATCACAATCATCTTCCTTTGTGCTAGGTATGACTTCAACCACCAGAGAGTTTTTCCCCTGATTACCATTGACTCCAGTTTTGCTGGGGCTCCTTAATGCCGCACAGTCAAATGCTGCCTTGATGTCAAAGGCAGTCACTCTCACCTCATCTCTGGAGTTCAGCTCATTTGTCCATGTTTGAACCAAGGCTATAATGAGGTCAGGAGCTGAGTGGCCCCGGCAGAACCCAAACTGGGAGTCAGTGAGCAAGCTATTGCTAAGCAAGTGCCGCTTGATACCACTGTTGATGACCCCTTCCATTACTTTACTGATCATTGAGAGTAAATTGATAGGGCAGTAATTGGCCAGGTTGGATTTGTCCTGCTCTTTGTGTACAGGGCCTACCTGGGCAATTTTCCAAATTGCCAGGTAGATACCAGTGGTATCCACTTCAACAGCTTGGCTAGGGGCGTGGCAATTCTCTTCAGGCAAACAATGCTTTGTCAGAAAGGTCCAATGAATTATAATTGTTTTACATATATTTCTTCCATCATCACAACAACAAGTTATCTGTTAACTAGGAATAGGGTTGCCAACTCCGGCTGGGCATATTCTGGGAGATGTGGATGGAAATGACATCACAGATTACCAGTGGCATGGCACAAGTGGGTGAGCCCATCGGGCTTGGCAAAGTCCAAAGCCTGGACACTAGTGGGAGGGGTTAGGTTTCTTTGGCGCACACAAATGAACAAAAGTACTTTGCATCCTTGTTTAGAATTAGCTAGTTCAGACACTGCTGTGCCTAGGTCCCCACTGGAACCATGGTCAGGTGCCCTCTGAAGCAGCCATTGCTGAATCCTTGCCATCTCCGACTCAGATCCTAGTCTTTCCACTTCATACACACACACACACACACACACAGACACACACACACACACCAGCTGCACCCTGTCTGCACCCCCCCCCCCAATGGGCTCTTGAACGACGATCCCCCAAGCACAGATGCACCAGACAAGCAGCCTCTTGGGCTCTGCTCTCCGGCTGGCAGCAGCCCTGGCCTGCTCCCTCCTGGTGGTTACTTTAGCAGACTCAACCACTTCATTCCCGAGACCCTGGCCTCACGCCCCATGCCTGCTTCCTGCAGGCGCCAATTCCCCTGCTGGTTCACACCGCACTCAGCTCAGTACTGGAAAGATAAAAAATAGGAAGGCAGCAATCAGCAATATCCATTCCAGCATTAGTAAATCTTTTAATGGCATAAGTCTCAAATACTACCAAACAACTTCTCTGACACTGAAAATTATTTTTTTTACAAGCGTACAGTTTTATTCCTTCAGATTTTAATTATTGTTGGAGATTTTATAAAATTAAAAAAGGGTTCTTTTTTGCTTTTCTTTGTCTCTTTTATATCTCTCTCGTCTTCCTTTCCCTCTCTGTATTTTTGCATAATTTGGAATTGAATTACTATTCCAAGGGGAGAATTTTCCCCATGTCAGGCAGGCCAAGCGGGAGAGGGCACAGGTGAGCGTGGACCTGATCACCACCCGCGTAATGCATGACTCCCAAGGACTGCAGGAGTGGGAGGGTGGCGGCAGGAGTGTCTGTTTAAATGAAGCGCTGGCAGCCTTGGAACGACTGCTCACAATGGCAAGTAAAAGGGCTCACCAGAGGGCTTCTGATGAGCAGGCCAGTGTGAAGGGTAGGCCAGTGGAGCAGGCCAGGCTGGAGGGTAGGGCAGCGGAACATTGTGTCCCTCATTTTTCGGATGAGTGCCTAGCTGCCCTCCTGGAGGAGGTGGCAATGCTGCGAGCGGTCCTGCTTCTGAGGGACAGGAGACAGAGGCCCCCCCCAACCTGACCAAACATGCATAGGAGGAGGTGGCCAAGAGTGTGAGCTCCCATGATGTGGTGCGACGCATGTGGGCCAAGTACTGCAAAAGGTTCAACAACCTCCTGCGCTCGGGAAGGGTGAGTACCATGTTGGCTGAGCTCACTTAATGCATCTGTCACCCTTTCCCCCAAGTGTGCACCGCCCCCCCCCAAATAAAAAAATTGAGTGCAGTTACAGCATTGAATCCTTCATGGCATGTTTCCCTCGCTGGGTGGGCCAGCAGATATTGCCCATGCCTAGTTCACCCTGAGAGGGTTGAGCTAGGATGGGTTCTACACCCGCAGAATGTGTGACACTGACACCAAGAGTATAGATTCAGGGGCAAACTCAAGGATCTGCACCTAGGCACAGTCCTGGAACTACAAAGCATCTCAAAGCCAGGGTGCTAACATGCTGGGAGGGGAGCTTCCATGTGGCAGGACACTAATCCATCTGCTGGCCTTTGTGCTCCATGTGCTTGTGCCTCCTTGCTTTGCAAGATTAGGCCATGTGGTGCCAAATGTGGTGGAGGCAGCATGTGGGCGAGAGGGGGTCAGCCCTGGCTTCTTTGTGTGAGTGTGTGGCAGCTGCGGGGTGACGAAGAATTAGAGCCCTCCAGTGTCCCACTCTGGCTGGGTTGGCAGGGATGTGATGGGAATCCAGACACAGGTTGGACTAATCAATGCTCTTCTCTCCTTTTCAGGAGAAGACTGCACACAATGCGGCTGAGCGGATGCGGACTGGTGGAGGCTAGGCCCAGCTGGTCATCGTGACTCCATTCGAGCAGCAGGCCATGGATCTGGAGAAGTGCCATGCGCCCAGGTCCACCGGTGGTGGTGAGGCTGGGGTGCCATGGGGAGGTATGTTTGCCAAGCAGTGAGGTCACCATGTGTGCCCCAGCAACCGTGGCGGTGCTGAATGCTCAGTGATTGAAATTTGCAACAAGGTTTGACCATTGATTATGGAAGGATGAGCGCATAATGATCCGGGGGACAGACTTGCACATTGACATTGTCTCCACTTTAACTAATCAAATGTCCTCGTTCTTTCTTTCAGCATCACTGGAGCAGGGCTGGGAGAGGAGGCAGAGGGGCCTCTTCTCGCACCTGAGGACCCTGAACATTTTGACTCACCACCATCACACCATCTCTGCCAGGCAGGTACCAGTGCGGATATTAGCACCTCGGTGGGAGTTAGAACATTGGCTAGTGTCCCAGGGCACAGCAGTGAGGGCACTTCACACTCGCTTGAGGTGCGGGCAGAAATGGAGAGTACCCATTGTGCTGGCAGTCGGAGGAATGTAGGGGACTAGGCACAGTCGGTTGCTGATGATGTGCCTCTGGACTCATCCGTGAGGCAGCAAACGCCAGAAGTGCAGCAGGGTATGTGGTAGGATCTGGTGGAGATACATGAGGCTATGCGTGGCATGGTGCCCGTGCTGGAGGAGTCCATGCGGAGCATCACCAATGCAATGAGCCTCATGGCCGAGCACCATGCTTCCTCCATGGATAGAGTGGCAACTCTCATGGAGAGGCCCCTCCAAGAGAACAATCAGGTCCTCCGGGGTTGCGCTTGGATCCGCAAGCCCTCACAGCGGCATTGACCTCAGCTGGTCAGTGCCAGTGTGGGAGATGGTTTAGGTACTAGGTTTCCTAGCAAGTGATAGACAGAGCTAAGCGATTCCACAACCAACTGATCAGATCTAAGTTCTGCAATCCTGCCACATCCAACCATGAATGGTGGTGGACAATTAAACAACTCACTGGAGGAGGAGGCTCCACAAATAGCCCCATCCTCAATGATGGAGAAGCCAAGCACATCAGTGCAAAAGATAAGGCTGAAGCATTCGTAACAATCTTCAGCCAGAAGTGCTGAGTGGATGATCCATCTTGGCCTCCTCCAGAGGTCCCCAGCATCATAGATGCCAGTCTTCAGCCAATTTGATTCACTCCTCATGATATCAACGGCTAAAGGCACTGGATATTGCAAAGGCTATGGGCCCTGACAATATTCCGGCAATAGTACTGAAGACCAGTGTTCCAGAACTTGCCACACTCCTAGCCAGGCTGTTCCAGTACAGCTACAACACTGGCATCTACCCAGCAATATTGAAAATTGCCCAGGTATGTCCTGTACACAAGAAGCAGGACAAATCCAACTCGGCCAATTACCGCCCCACCAGCCTACTCTATATCATCAGTAAAATGATGGAAGGAGTCATCAACAGTACTATAAAGTGACACTTGCTTAGCAATAACCTGCTCACTGAAGCTTAGTTTGGGTTCCACCAGGGCTACTAAGCTCCTGACCTTATTACAGCCTTGGTTCAAACAAGGCCACAATTGACCAAGTGTGGCATCAAGGAGCCCTAGCAAAACTGGAGTTAATGGGAAGCAGGGGGAAAACTCTCTGCTGGTTGGAGTCATACTGAGCACAAAAGAAGATGGCAGGGGCAGGGCCATAAAATGCGGCAAGCCAACCATTGACTTTGGACCGTAACATCCTGCCGGCATAAAATCCCACCCGTGGTCTTCAGCAATATACGTTTTGACTGTTGTCAGGAACAAAGATTTCTAATTGTCTTAATTCTAAATCACACTACCTGGCTTATTTTCCATTTGACAGTGGGATTCTGGTCTCCATTTCAACCCTGACTATTTTCAAAGCACTGTATAAAATAAAGACAGGTTTTTATCTGTAATTGACACTAGATTAAAATTTTGGATGGACCTCCAGAAAAAACAGATAGAAGAATAAATTTTCTGCTTTAATTTTCCTGATACTTACTGGTTAGTCGTATTGCAGGTTAAATATTCAAAACTATCAACAGAACTAAAATGTTTCTCATCATTCAAATTTAAATAAATGCGAGATGAGCTACTCACTTGGCCGGCACTTGTACCATACTATGAGGTATTTACTGGTTCCAGGACAAGGATCTGTCCCAAATATTCGACCATTGACAAGAAGCTGACAATTTCTTCTGTCCTGGCATTCATCCAACATTTTCTAGAGAAACACCAAAAAAGATTGGTCAAATGTCATGGGATTTTGCAATTGTACATCAGTGCTCTACAGAAAATAAGGGAGGATTAATTTAAAGAAACACACAATGGTAGAACTTCAAGGGCAGAATTTTACGGCAGGACCATAAAATGCAGTGAGCCATTATAAACCCCACTGACTTCAGCGGGAACGTAAAATCCCACTGCCGTAAAATTCTGCCCCAAGAATAGTGTGAAAATGCAAATGTTGCATTTTCCATTTCTTACAGCATCAATCTTATTCCTGTCTGAATGATTTATCCTACTTCCATTTGTTATGTCATCACCTTATAAGGAAATTGCTGAAAAATGATCTCAACAAATGTTTGTTTCATTCTTAAGCCACTGGTCAAAGTATCATCCTGGTTCTATAGACAGAATTTTATGTGCCACAATTGGACCCACGGCCAATTCAAGTTAGCGCAAAATCACGTAGGAATATGTGGGGCAGGGTCCTGATGTCATTGCGACATCATGCCATATCACAGTCGGTGGGCATGCACGGGAGTCGGAAATACGTCCGCCAACAACCAAAATTTTAATTAAGCCAAATAAAGCCCCAGTCGACTGGGATTTTTAGTGGCCTGTGTGCTTTTACACTTGGAACTTGAGCTAATCGGCCAGGAGGCCTTCAGGTTTTAGCATTATTCTCAATCCAGGGTGGGATAAAATGCCCAGAAGATGTTTGAAGGTTGATGAGTTGTGAGTACTGCTGTCAGTTGTTTGTAGTTACATCAGAGATAGTTTGTGACAATTCTTTGTGTGCAAATACCCTTTGAACAATACTGCAGCTCCCTGAGACAGCTCCACAGCAGTTGACAGCCTTCAGGGAGCTCGTTGTAAACTGCCCTCCCACAACCTCACTTGTCTCACGCCTGCCCTCTTCCAACTGCCCCCCACCACCACCGCTACCCCCCCCCCCCCACCCCCCCCCCCACCCCCTACAGTTCTGAGCCTCTCTCAGTTAATTAGCCAACCAGCGTGAAATCGCGTGTCAGTTGCAATTGCGCCTGGAAGCACATATCGCGTCTGCTCCTGGGCCCACTGATCGTGTACGCACGACAAGTGTGAATTTCAGGCCTATGTCTGGGGTTTTACAGTGGTTAGGCGGGCTCGACAGGGGTGAGCGGGAGCAGCCACAAAAAAACAGACCGCCACCCACGATTGGGCCCCGATGCGCACTGCAGTGCTCAGCACTGCCTGTGTTGGGGGGAGGAGAGCGAGTGTGGAAGTTCTCGGGAGCGCATGATAAAAGCTCCTTGAGGCACAGAGTTGCCTCAAGGAGCTGAAGATTTTCCAAATCAACAATGAGTAATTTTAAAATGTTAAAAAACATGTCTCCTCTTGTGTCTGTGTCACATGAGCAGGGACATGTTAGAGATGATTGCAAAAAGTGGTTTTTAAGTCATTAGATGAAATCTCATCCCGCATGTGGATGAGGTTTTGCCAAAAATGCAAAGGCCACTTGGCCTTTTTGCCCACCCGTCAACCAGACGGTTGGACGGGCAGCGAAAGATTTTGATCAATTAGTTCATTAAGGGCCTTATTGTTGGCGGGCGGGTTGCCAACTCCCACGCATGCCCACCAACCGAAATATCATGTGTCACTTTACATTCGTTTAGGTCGGGTGCGTGCCCGCCTGACGAGAGAAAGATTCTGCCCTATGAGTTAACCACACTGAGCAACTGAGCTACACAACATATTGGCCCAGAGCTTCTGCTTCCCGATGCGGGGGGGAGGGTAAATAACCTGGAGGTACCACGCAAGGACTGCACAGGAATTGCCCAGGAAGTTCAAACATCCAGTGGGCAAAGACCCTGCACCTGGAACCATCCGATACTCCAATACAAATCAGTGACTTTGGATGGTTCTGACTCTCTTAGCAGAATAATTACCCAGGAAAAGTTAGAAGGATTAAAACCACTTCAAACTTCTGGGTAACTATATACTGATCTCCCAACCCCCCCCCACTGGATCCGCGACTACCACCCCGACCACACCCCCCAATCCCCGACTACCAACACACCTGACTAACACCCCGCCCCACAACTTCCCCCCCCAGCCCCTGGATCGTGCCCTTAAAAAGGAGCGTGCCTTCACCTCCCTCAACATTGCTACCCTGCATTGGAAGGACTCCAGAACTGCTGCACTGCATATTTCTCACCAGGTTCGGGATAGAAGACGTGCAGCTTCCGACCTGGGTAAGTAAAAAGGAACAGAGTGGCAAACCGACAGTGATTACCACTCTGCGGAAGTTCTAGCCAATTAAATCTGCTGCCTGTGCTGTTCTGAGTGGGGCAGTATAGGCCACCAGGATTAGCCACAACCCCCTTGTGAAGGGGTGCGGGGGAGGAGATATGGTTAATGAAATAGCTTTCATTTTCAGAGTTTCTGCCTAAGCGATAGCCTCTTGAACTTGATACTGGAGGTTGCCTAACAGCTAGGGAACTGTGACACAGCAAGCTTTGGGCAGAGGAGGGGAAGGGAAAAGTATACATCTTGCTGATTGCTGTTTGCCTAACCTGTTAAATAAATAATCTAACGACATCAGGATTAAGATACGCATTTGCCCTCCAGCTCACAAGTTATCTAATGCTTGAATCACATTTGGTAACGTTTTTGTCTTCACAGCCTGGGCAGCTCACACACCTGTTATAGGACCCAGCTGACACTCATTCTGCTGAATCAGTAAAAATCTGCTGGATTCCTAAACCACTGGGGAGTGGGTTCCAACAGTGTACCACTTTGGCAGTGAAGATGAAAATGTGCCCAGTCTTTATTTAATCAGCCCCTGAGCTCTACCTGTTCCCTCAGGAAGCTAGCTTCAATTTAGAAGATTAATGTAATGTGTAACCAGAACAATCATGAGGAAATTTGAACATTTCATTACTAATAAAACAGTTAACAAATAAAAAGAACATATGTTAAAGTGGTCAGGAATTCTCACTCTGATCTTATTGAGGATTTTTATCAGTGCTCCCGACATTGAGTCACACAGATAGAAAGCTTACACCATAAGATAGGGCTACATCACTATAACCTTATTTCTTGGATTGTGAACATAAATTGGGAGACCATTGATTTAATTGTCATGCGGTTCAGGAAAGTGGAGTTACATTTACTTTACTATCTTGTCAGATTCTTCTCTGTCCCCACTAACCCTCCTAGGCCCAACCATCTTCAGCTGCTTCATCAATGACCTTCCCTCCTTCGTAAGTTCAGAAGTGGGGATGTTTGCTGACGATTGCACAATGTTCAGCACCATTCGCAACTCCTCAGATACTGAAGCAGTCCATGACCAAATGCAGCAAGACCTGGACAATATCCAGGCTTGGGCTGTCAATTGGCAAGTAGCATTTGTGCCACACAGGTACCAGGCAATGACCATCTCCAACAAGAGAGAATCTAACCATCGCCCCTTCACATTCAATAGCATTACCATCGCTAAATCCCTCCCTAATAGCACTGTGGGTGTACCTGCACCACAGGACTGCAGCGATTCAAGAAGGCAACTCACTACCACCTTCTCAAGAGCAATTAGGGATGGGCAATAAATGCTGATTCAGCCAGCGAAGCCCACATCCCATGAATGAATATGAAAAAAATAATGCTGAGAAAGCTGGAGCACAGGAATTATCCCACAATTTCAACTGTTAATTTTCACAAAATGTTTCTAAAACTGGCCTTTTTCATTTCACAAGAGGATTTTCCTTCATTGTGTTTCTCTGGTTTAATTGTCATGTGGTTATGGTTCAGGGATTTTCCATTAAATGTGTTGTAACATTTTATTTATTACTTTATCAGGTTCTTCCCCGTCCCCACTAATCTTTCTAAACAAATTTCCCACTTTGTTGTCCCTAAACTGTGTAGCTAGATATAACTGCCCAGGAATAACTGCCCCTAGTTAGAATGGGGGTTAGGGTTACAATTGGATTGAGTTTCAGAATTCAGCTAATTAGGGTAGGGCATAGGATTAGCATTGCAGAAAGAGTTAATTAGAGTTGGACTGAGGGTTAGAAGTGCCTTGAAGGCTAGAGTTCAACTGAAGGTTGGAGTGGATTAAGGGTTTGATTTGAGATAAGGAATACATTTGGGTGAGGATAATGATTGGAGGTGACTGGGGGAGTGTTTATTTCAACAAGCATACTATCCTAGATGGATCTATTAGAGCAAGAGGTGACCTCTTTGGGGGAGGGAGGTGGGGGAAGGAGGGGTGACAATATATTTCTTCAGATTGAGTTTGATACTGCTACCAGTAGCCTTCTTGCTGCTGCTGTTGAATGAGGTGTTGAGTGAGCCCTGGATTCAAATATGTAGAATCAACTTGCAGTGCAGATAATTCAGTACAAGTGGACCTTTCATTAGAACTATCTATAAGTGCCTGCAGTATCTATTATTCATGTAGGTGGTTCTATGAAGAGCCATTTCAATGTCAAAGGTATTAAGGCTGTGTGACACACGATAAGTGTTATTTTGTAGTACATGTAAGTGTACGTCAACCTGTGCTGGCACAATCTAGCCACCTGGCTCCCATACATCACCAAAATGCTTTCTAAATTTTCCACAGTAACTGAACTTTCTCAAAAAGTTTTAAACAAAGTTTTAAGAAATAAAATAAAAATATCTCAATAATATAATTACATTTATCCTCTGAATTGAGTTTTATGTTTGTAATGCCTCCATTAACATTTTTACTGCAGGTTTCAACATCTCTCTGAAACCTAGGGTGAAATTTTCTGCTCCTCCTGCTGACAGAACCATAGGGTCCTGCTGAAGTCAATGGACTTTTGAGCAGCTCGCTGCATTTTACGGCCCTGCCTCCAGCAAAATGGGGCCATAAAATTCCGTCCCTAGGCTTGGTGACTTATTGGGATGGGATTTTAACTAGGAATGCAATCCAGACAAGCCATAGGCAGGCGTTGGTAGGGAGGCAAGGGCTGAGAGCATCAAATTCCCCCAAGATGGAGCACCAATCAATAGTGTTAAAGTAATATTTTACTTTTGTTTTGTAACACTTTTGCTCAGTAGCTTTCCTTCAAATAATTTCCATGAACTATTACGATAAATTTTATACTGAGTGGTTTTCTGAAAAACAAGAGAGGCTATATATGTGCATTTTTGCGCAAGACAGAAAAACACACCCCCTATAGCTTTGTTTAAAATTCTATGGTTTTCAGAAAATACATTAAGGTGGGGAAAAAAGAGACATTCAGACAGTGAGGTTAGGGCCAGAGGTGGGGAATAAGAGAGAAAGGAGAAGTAGAACTAACGTGTTAATGTTAGTTCAGTTTTCAAAACAAATCAGTTGAATTCCAAAGCCAACTAATTATACACCAGTAAATAAAAACAAAAAAACTGCGGATGCTGGAAATCCAAAACAAAAACAGAATTACCTGGAAAAACTCAGCAGGTCTGGCAGCATCAGCGGAGAAGAAAAGAGTTGATGTTTCGAGTCCTCATGACGCTTCGACAGAACTTGAGTTCGAGTCCAAGAAAGAGTTGAAATATAAGCTGGTTTAAGGTGTGTGGGGGGGGTGCGGAGAGAGAGGGAGAGAGAGAAGTGGAGGGGGTTGGTGTGATTGTAGGGACAAACAAGCAGTGATAGAAGCAGATCATCAAAAGATGTCAACAACAATAGAACAAAAGAACATATAGGTGATAAAGTTGGTGATATTATCTAAACGAATGTGCTAATTAAGAATGGATGGTAAGGCACTCAAGGTATAGATCTAGTGGGGGTGGGGAGAGCATAAAAGATTTTAAAATATTTAAAAATAATGGAAATAGGTGGGAAAAGAAAAATCTATATAATTTATTGGAAAAAAAAGGAAGGGGGAAACAGAAAGGGGGTGGGGATGGGGGAGGGAGCTCAAGACCTAAAGTTGTTGAATTCAATATTCAGTCCAGAAGGCTGTAAAGTGCCTAGTCGGAAGATGAGGTGTTGTTCCTCCAGTTTGCGTTGGGCTTCACTGGAACAATGCAGCAAGCCAAGGACAGACATGTGGGCAAGAGAGCAGGGTGGAGTGTTAAAATGGCAAGCGACAGGGAGGTTTGGGTCATTCTTGCGGACAGACCGCAGGTGTTCTGCAAAGCGGTCGCCCAGTTTACGTTTGGTCTCTCCAATGTAGAGGAGACCACATTGGGAGCAACGAATGCAGTAGACTAAGTTGGGGGAAATGCAAGTGAAATGCTGCTTCACTTGAAAGGAGTGTTTGGGCCCTTGGACGGTGAGGAGAGAGGAAGTGAAGGGGCAGGTGTTGCATCTTTTGCGTGGGCATGGGGTGGTGCCATAGGAGGGGGTTGAGGAGTAGGGGGTGATGGAGGGGTGGACCAGGGTGTCCCAGAGGGAGCGATCCCTACGGAATGCCGATAGGGGGGGTGAAGGGAAGATGTGTTTGGTGGTGGCATCATGCTGGAGTTGGCGGAAATGGCAGAGGATGATCCTTTGAATGCGGAGGCTGGTGGGGTGATAAGTGAGGACAAGGGGGACCCTACCATGTTTCTGGGAGGGAGGAGAAGGCGTGAGGGCGGATGCGCAGGAGATGGGCCGGACACGGTTGAGGGTCGGGTCAACGACCGTGGGTGGAAAACCTCGGTTAAGGAAGAAGGAGGACATGTCAGAGGAACTGTTTTTGAAGGTAGCATCATCGGAACAGATGCGACGGAGGCGAAGGAACTGAGAGAATGGGATGGAGTCCTTACAGGAAGCGGGGTGTGAGGAGCTGTAGTCGAGGTAGTTTTGGAAGTCGGTGGGTTTGTAATGGATATTGGTGGACAGTCTATCACCAGAGATTGAGACAGAGAGGTCAAGGAAGGGAAGGTAAGTGTCAGAGATGGACCACGTGAAAATGATGGAGGGGTGGAGATTGGAAGCAAAATTAATAAATTTTTCTAAGTCCCGACGAGACCATGAAGCAGCACCGAAGTAATCATCGATGTATCGGAGAAAGAGTTGTGGAAGGGGGTCGGAGTAGGACTGGAACAAGGAATGTTCCACATAACCCATAAAGAGACAGGCATAGCTGGGGCCCATGTGGGTACCCATAGCCACACCTTTTATTTGAAGGAAGTGAGAGGAGTTGAAGGAGAAATTGTTCAGCGTGAGAACAAGTTCAGCCAGACGGAGGAGAGTAGTGGTGGATGGGGATTGTTCGGGCCTCTGTTCGAGGAAGAGGCTAAGGGCCCTCAGACCATCCTGGTGGGGGATGGAGGTGTAGAGGGATTGGACGTCCATGGTGAAGAGGAAGCGGTTGGGGCCAGGGAACTGGAAATTGTTGATGTGACGTAAGGTGTCAGAGGAATCATGGATGTAGGTGGGAAGGGACTGCACAAGAGGAGAGAGAAGGGAGTCAAGATAACGAGAAATGAGTTCTGTGGGGCAGGAGCAAGCTGAGACGATCGGTCTACCGGGGCAGTTCTGTTTGTGGATTTTGGGTAGGAGATAGAAGCGGGCCGTCCGAGGTTGGGCGACTATCAGGTTGGAAGCTGTGGGAGGAAGATCCCCAGAGGAGATGAGGTCAGTGACAGTCCTGGAAACAATGGCTTGATGTTCAGTGGTGGGGTCATGGTCCAGGGAGAGGTAGGAGCAAGTGTCTGCGAGTTGACGCTCAGCCTCCGCGAGGTAGAAACTTTTTCTCTTTCTCTCAAGTGCTAAGGAACGCAAGCTCCAACAACTCATCGACACCAACACCCATCTAGGACCCTCCACCCCTGCCTGACCGTCCGTCCCCACCCCATCTTCCAATCCCAACCCCAGCCGTGTATTCACTATACCCCCTGACCTTCCCCTCTCCAATGCTGTACGTTCAGTGCTCAGCAAAGGACTTAGTTTCATACCCTTACGCCCTCACCTCAATGAATTTCGGGCTCGGCATGACGCTGAACTCTTCTTCCGCCGTCTTCGTCTCCGGGCTCACTTCTTTGGGCAGGAGTCCTCTCCCAGTTCAATGGATCCTTTTAGCCAGCTCCAATATTCTCCCTCCACCTGGACCCCTCCCTCTGGATTCTTACCTTCTCTTGATCTTTTCATTGAGAACTGTCGGCGCGACATTAGTCGTCTCAATTTCTCTGCTCCTCTCACCCATTCTAACCTGTCTCTCTCTGAACTTACTGCACTCCATTCTCTCAGGTCCAATCCTGACATTGTCATGAAACGCGCTGACAAGGGTGGTGCTGTTGTTGTCTGGTGCACTGACCTCTACCTCGCGGAGGCTGAGCGTCAACTCGCAGACACTTGCTCCTACCTCTCCCTGGACCATGACCCCACCACTGAACATCAAGCCATTGTTTCCAGGACTGTCACTGACCTCATCTCCTCTGGGGATCTTCCTCCCACAGCTTCCAACCTGATAGTCGCCCAACCTCGGACGGCCCGCTTCTATCTCCTACCCAAAATCCACAAACAGAACTGCCCCGGTAGACCGATCGTCTCAGCTTGCTCCTGCCCCACAGAACTCATTTCTCATTATCTTGACTCCCTTCTCTCTCCCCTTGTCCAGTCCCTTCCCACCTACATCCATGATTCCTCTGACACCTTATGTCACATCAACAATTTCCAGTTCCCTGGCCCCAACCGCTTCCTCTTCACCATGGACATCCAATCCCTCTACACCTCCATCCCCCATCAGGATGGTCTGAGGGCCCTTAGCTTCTTCCTCGAACAGAGGCCCAAACAATCCCCATCCACCACTACTCTCCTCCATCTGGCTGAACTTGTTCTCACGCTGAACAATTTCTCCTTCAACTCCTCTCACTTCCTTCAAATAAAAGGTGTGGCTATGGGTACCCACATGGGCCCCAGCTATGCCTGTCTCTTTATGGGGTATGTGGAACATTCCTTGTTCCAGTCCTACTCCGACCCCCTTCCACAACTCTTTCTCCGGTACATCGATGATTACTTCGGTGCTGCTTCATGCTCTTGTCGAGACTTAGAAAAATTTATTAATTTTGCTTCCAATCTCCACCCCTCCATCACTTTCACGTGATCCATCTCTGACACTTCTCTTCCCTTCCTTGACCTCTCTGTCTCAATCTCTGGTGATAGACTGTCCACCAATATCCATTACAAACCCACCGACTCCCACAGCTATCTCGACTACAGCTCCTCACACCCCGCTTCCTGTAAGGACTCCATCCCATTCTCTCAGTTCCTTCGCCTCCGTCACATCTGTTCCGATGATGCTGCATTCAAAAACAGTTCCTCTGACATGTCCTCCTACTTCCTTAACCGAGGTTTTCCAGCCACGGTCGTTGACAGGGCCCTCAACCGTGTCCGGCCCATCTCCTGCACATCCGCCCTCACGCCTTCTCCTCCCTCCCAGAAACATGATAGGGTCCCCCTTGTCCTCACTTATCACCCCACCAGCCTCCACATTCAAAGGATCATCCTCCGCCATTTCCGCCAACTCCAGCATGATGCCACCACCAAACGCATCTTCCCTTCACCCCCCCTATTGGCATTCCGTAGGGACCGCTCCCTCCGGGACACCCTGGTCCACTCCTCCATCACCCCCTACTCCTCAACCCCCTCCTATGGCACCACCCCATGCCCACGCAAAAGATGCAACACCTGCCCCTTCACTTCCTCTCTCCTCACCGTCCAAGGGCCCAAACAATCCTTTCAAGTGAAGCAGCATTTCACTTGCATTTCCCCCAACTTAGTCTACTGCATTCGTTGCTCCCAATGTGGTCTCCTCTACATTGGAGAGACCAAACGTAAACTGGGCGACCGCTTTGCAGAACACCTGCAGTCTGTCCGCAAGAATGACCCAAATCTCCCTGTCGCTTGCCATTTTAACACTCCACCCTGCTCTCTTGCCCACATGTCTGTCCTTGGCTTGCTGCATTGTTCCAGTGAAGCCCAACGCAAACTGGAGGAACAACACCTCATCTTCCGACTAGGCACTTTACAGCCTTCTGGACTGAATATTGAATTCAACAACTTTAGGTCTTGAGCTCCCTCCCCCATCCCCACCCCCTTTCTGTTTCCCCCTTCCTTTTTTTTCCAATAAATTATATAGATTTTTCTTTTCCCACCTATTTCCATTATTTTTAAATATTTTAAAATCTTTTATGCTCTCCCCACCCCCACTAGAGCTATACCTTGAGTGCCTTACCATCCATTCTTAATTAGCACATTCGTTTAGATAATATCACCAACTTTAACACCTATGTGTTCTTTTGTTCTATTGTTGTTGACATCTTTTGATGATCTGCTTCTATCACTGCTTGTTTGTCCCTACAATCACACCAACCCCCTCCACTTCTCTCTCTCCGCGCCCCCCCCCCCCCCCCACCCCCGCCCCTCCACCCCCCACACAGCTTATATTTCAACTCTTTCTTGGACTCGAACTCAAGTTCTGTCGAAGGGTCATGAGGACTCGAAACATCAACTCTTTTCTTCTCCGCCGATGCTGCCAGACCTGCTGAGTTTTTCCAGGTAATTCTGTTTTAATTATACACCAGTGTTTTGCTTACAGTTGGAAACGGTTATTGATAATTTCTTATTCCTATGAAACAGAATTTGCCAACACCTGTGAGGTAGATTGTGGGAGAAAGGCAGGTGGATAGCCCATATCCTCATTCTAATTTGATTTCTTTTCTGAGAGAATTAAATTGAGGGAAACAGATCAAAATAGAGAGAAGGAAGAAAAAGCAGAGGGATGAAGGAAGCTGGTTGAAGGCAAGAGACTCTTGCCATGTACCCTTGTGAAAAACACAAAGAGTTAAGGAGAAAGAAGCAAAAGGGAATAGAAAGAGGGACAGAAGCAAAAGAAGGAGGATACAGAAATGACAATATAAATACATCAGATTGGTAAGAAAGTAGCCATATTATCTGACTTATTGGGCTGGATTTAATGAGAGTCTCGCCCACCAGCTGGAGAACCAGTGGGAACCCTGCGTTGCCTCTTTTAGGGAAGGCCTGACTAATTAAGTGCCACTCATCCAATTAACTGGACAGCAGCAGGCTTTCCCCTGGATCAAGGACACCAGGGGTGCCCCACCAGGAGCTGGCAGCCAGTCAGAGGCTGTTGCCAGTACAAGACTCGCCTGAGCAAGGCCTAGGATCATCATTGGATCCCACGCCCACAGATGAGTGGCAGGAGAGGAGTCGCAGGGATGGGTGTTTGTGCAGCAAGGACAGGAGTGGATCTCAGCGGACCTCCCCGGCTTCCCAATACTGGGTTCTTCTGAGTGCCTTTGAACAAGGAACCGACCCCCAAGAAAGCCCACAAGCAACCCCGCATGGGTTTACTTGCTTTTCGTGGTTCCCACATGGTGACCCCACCACCCCTCACTAGGTTAGTATCAGTGGTGGCGGGATGTGGTCCTTAAGTAGACAATAATTGTCACTTAAGTGCCTCAATTGGTAACGGTGCAGAAAGGCCATCCAGGGGCCTTCCGTCTACAGAATTAGTCGTGGTGGAAACAGCAAGACAGCGAGGTGTCCACCCATCATCCTTCTGCTTGATTAAATGCCCCCCCCCCCGACTCAACCACTTATCTTGCCATGGGGGAGCGAGTTAAATTCTACCAATTACGTGCATTGCCACAGGATATCAACTGATATTAAGTATTAACCTCAAGGGATAGGAAACACCTTTCCAGTATGATATGAAGAATATCTTCCCTGTGCAGATGGTGATGTGTAGTTAGCGAAAACAAAGTGATGATTGCTCGGCATTCCTACACTTGATCTGCAGTCTGGGCCTGGCGGCATGGATTATCACTGACAGACAAGGCGTTAAATTGATGTGCACTGCCTGCAGCTAGGAACAAGCTGGCTGACTAAAATATTATTGTCAAACTTGAGAGCTTTCTTCAAATTGTGTCACTTCCTTGTTCGGTAAAACAAAAACAAATAAAACCTTTACTTTGATTTTCACAGAATCATGCTTGACTGCACAAATCCTTGATTAAGAACATAAGACAGAAATGGCCAAAGAATGTCCTTATCTCATCAGGTTCAATTTGTGTCAATCAGCACTTTGTATTTCTGCTCCTTTATCAATTGTTTTCACCACACTGTCTAGAGTTACAGTAGAGTTACTATCACCGCTTTTAATGAATGACACGGCAGGACTTTGCTCAACTGAAAACAGCAAGCAGTATTATCCAATCTATTTTTAAAATTCTAAATTCAGCTTATGAACATAGTCTTTCAGGAATGCAAACAGCTGCTTAAAACATCTAAGACAATCATTTTAATGCGTCCTATTAAAGGTCACCAATTATCAGGATTGCCGTTTTGGATAGCAGGTGCTCCTATTCATAAGGCAAACTTTTTAGCTTGGTGGGCAGGAGCGCACCTGACCCGCTCGAGCGTGAAATGGCGCGTGTTGACATCGACCGAGCGTGCCGACGTCAATGTGCAGTCACGCGATAGTTCGCTCGGCGGGCACTCGCTGGAATAGGCACCGTGCCTTCCAACAATTAAAAGGCCTATTAAGGCCATTAAACAATCAATTAACTTAAATTTTTCACTGCCTGTCCAACCTTATGGTTGGTGGTCAGGAGAAAAGGCAAAGTGGCCTCGGTATTTTTTTGGAAATCTCATCCACGGGCAGGATGAGGTTTCCAAAAGCAAATAAAAATAAAATAAAAGTTTTAAAATTTAATTAATAACATGTCCCTGCTCATGTGACAGGGGACATGTTTTATTACATTTTTCAAATCTTTTTTTAAAAATGCTTCAAGTCCCTGAGGCAGCTCTGTGCCTCAGGGAAATTATGAAACACGTACTCATGTGCACGTGCAAAGGTCGCGCTCGTCCCCACTCGCCCTCCTTCCTCCGCCCGCACAGGCAGTGCTGAGCGCTACCACTCACGTTTCATGCTGGACGGTCCTTAATTAACTCGTCAATGTGAAATTGCAGTCCGGCCCCAATCAGGGCGGCGGTCGGCTTCCCTACTGCCCCTGCCCACCACCGCTGAGCCTGCCCTCCAAGGGCAAAATTCTGCCCATAATTTTTAGATTAACAAAGATGGCAGCAAAACTAAACTTCACTACAATCTTTACAATATAATGATTTTGAAAGTGATTTCTCAGAGACTGTTCTGCCTGCATAAATACAGCAGAATAGAAACCACCTCCTACCCCCACCCACGCTCCCCAAAACTCTAGCTACAAGGTTAGAGATCCTTTCCTACATCTTCAAGGATGACATTATTTGCTGTTCAGGGAGAGCTGCCTGCATTTGCAAGTGCACATTAGCAGCACTCATTTAGATCTGCACTTGCAAAGCAGAACAGCCAATGCCTGTCTACCTGGGGTCCCATCAGACCCAGTGGGTCAAAAGAAAAAAATGAAACTTTGGAGTCTTCAGATTCAAACATCTGTCATTTTTTAAATATTTGTTCACGGCATGTGTGCATCACTGGCTAGGTCAACATTTATTGCCCAACCCCAATTGACCTTGTTCAGAGGGCATTTAAGAGTAAACCACATTGCTGTGGGTCTGGAGTCATGTGTAGGCCAGACCATTTAATGACAGCAGATTTCCTTCCCTAAAGGACATTATGACAATAAATTCATGGTCATTATCAGACTCTTAATTCCAGATTTTTTATTGAATTCAAATTACACTATCTATTGTGGTGGGATTTGAACCCAGGTCACTAAAGCATTTCCCTGGGCCTCTGGATTACTAGTCTAGTGATAATACCACTATGCCACTGCCTCCCCCAAGATCTCCCCAGAATCAATTTCCTTAATCTAGACAAGGTTTAGGACCATTTTGAAGGCTTCAGATGGATTTACAGTGTCAACTTGTTCCCACTTCGGTTGACGTCTTTCAAGAGTGTAAAGGGAGAATTCATGAAGTAGCCTAGGAACTTCCTTTGATGTAGGAAATTGGATGGAAGAGCTACCCATGACCTCCCTCCATTGGAGTTTAAACAACCTGAGTGGGGTAGAATCCTGATGTAACTGAGTTATCCCCTTCCCCTCCTAAGCAGAAATCAGATTCATGCCATCTCTAGCCCCAGGAATTTGAGAACCATAGTCTTCTTATGAAGGTTATTATATAATTTTCAAAAGTATCTGAATGCCAAAGATCACAGCAAATCCACATCATGTTCTCACAGTGTAATCACTGTTCTTTCTAATGCGTTAGTCTAAATGGCTGAATACAGGATGAATACAGAACTCCTAAGCAGGAGAGGAAGAGGAAGTTTGTTTCTTCTTAATCTATGTTGGCGCGATGCATACTGAACTTATGTTTGATGGATCAGTCTTTTGGTTTTCTTGCCTGGACTGGTCTGCGTTTAACAACTATGGGAGGGATACTCTCCAGAGTTACACTCCCTGAGGATTTTCATTTGTCCCAGACTCAAAGTATTAAGCTTCCTCTTTTTTTTTACCCTGACATCTTTTATCAGTGGTTGAATGTAAGCCCTTGGCACAATACTAATAGGCTTTATCCAGAACATGTTATAAGCTTATTGCCTCTGGTAAGGCACTAATCACATCTATTTTGTTCTGTCCTCAGGACTGAAGTCATATGCTGCCAACTCTCTTACTGTACAGCATTGCAAAGGGTAGAATGCTTAGTACTAAAGACTAATTGGTTTGGAAACCTTGCTAAGGTAAGTCTTCACCAACACTGGTTATATGTGATTATAAACTGGAAAAACTGTGCAACCTGCAAATCAGATGTTTTAGGGAGGCAAGAACTCCTCAGTTCTTTTGAAAATTAGATTAATATATTGTAGACAAGTATCGCTAGCAACATATTGTGTATTACATTTACAAAGCACACTCAAGATACTTGGGGCATTGCCAATTTTTCTTGAAAATTTGGGCTTTGACTGGTGGCTGGGCCTAATTATTTTATAGTTTGAGCGTCTGCAATAGGATAGGAAACTCATTGGTACCACCATCTCCATATGTAAATATTCACTTTGATGCTTTTCCTATAATAAGTGTTTCACTAATAAATTTGGAGTGCTTCATGTAATGATACCAATGGTGAAGTTAAATGGGTTCATGGGTATGCACAAAATAAAATGCCAAAAAGAAATCTTAAATTAGGAAAGGGGAATCAAAAAAGGTACCATTACATTCTCAGACATGGCTTAGAGAAAGGTATTTTAAACTGGTTTACATCTCTCTAATTAGCAAAGCTTAACATGTCTTTTGACCCTTTTCATATTGTTTTCACAGAGCCCAGTTTTATGTATACAAGATAAAATTTTAGAACTATTTCAAAAATAATTAACACTGTAGCACATCAATCCTAGATGTTGTACAACCTTCTGGCAAAGTCATACTTTCCATAGGATCAAAAACTAACTACAATATCAATTTTAGTATACCAGCAGTTCTCCTGTGCATAACTCATGAATTACCCAAGACCTGAAGTGTGAATTTTTATGTTTACAGTAATTTTGATGTCACTAATGGGACTATGATTTATCCATCGCTGTAATACAGTAAATTTACTGAAGCAATATATCACATGACTGAAACAGTAAAATGTTAAGCATTTATTAGGATTGAAACTTACAGTCTTCATTGATATAATATGTATGGTAGTACTTAACTTACTACTTTACAAAATTTGTTTAAAATGCAAGTAGTATTGTTATCTCTCAAATACATCTCATTAAATAGTATTGGTGGGGAGTTCATGCTGCTGCTGAACTCATGCTGTATGTGTTTAAGAGAGGGCAGCGATGGAGTGTCTAGCTCCAAAATGATACTGCAGGCATCAAATCAGAGTTACATGCTGATAGACATCATGATCAGCCTACCCTGTATGCTTCCAACAATGGTGCTAATGTCCTCAACAAAATTGTATCCTGCATTCACTGCAGCCGCCATTTTGGAGCCAAAATGGCTTTTGCAGAATAAAGAAAACAGACATTAAGGAACTGATCTTTGCAGCCTGGAACTTTATTTCATTGTTTTTTTCATTCCTTGCTGCATTTTCTCAATTAGCTGCATGATTAAAAATACATTTTTTCTCCCTTTTCATCCACAATGGATTTGTGTGACCCCAATGCAAACATTCATTCCTATAAATATTACAATAAACCTCAGCCTAAAACCATTAGCTCACAAATTCTAATTCATTGATTAAACCGTTAAAAAATAATGAAAAATAAGTGTCTTTTTCTCTGGTCCTCATATCTTCTAGTTGTGATTTAAGTGTAATTTTAATTGTCGGGCTATAGATTATCGTTTGTACAGATTGGGGTGAAATTCCAAACACCCATCATGTATTTCATAGCTGCATGATGATTCCCTACTCCCCTTTCTTGCTATCACATGATATGAGATGTCACACTTCATTCTGGTTTTGTAGTTCTACAGGTACAGGGTGAAAACTACACTAACTATACAACCAATGGCAAATCGCACATACACACACATAACAATCAATTCCCTCCTTCCCACTCACTCGTATTTCATCAGGAAGATGCTTGTGGGTGTCAGAGGCCAATTATCTCAACCCCAGGAGATCGCTGCAGGAGTTCCTCAGGGTAGTGTCCTAAGCCCAACCATCTTCAGCTTCTCCATCAATGATCTTCCCATCATCATAAGGTCACAAGTGTGGATGTTCACTGATGATTACAGTGTTCAGTGACGTTTGCAACTCTTCAGATACCGAAGCAATCTGTGTCCCTATGCAGCAAAACCTGGGCAGCATTCAGGCTTGGGCTGATAAATAGTAAGTAACATTCAAGGCACACAAGTGCTAGGCAATGACCATCTCCAACAAGAGAGAATCCAATCAGCGCCCTTGACATTCAATAAAACCATAAGACATAGGAGAAGAAATTAGGCCCTTCAGCCCATCGAGTCTACTCCGCCATTCAATCATGGCTGCTAAGTTTCTCAACCCCATTCTCCCGCCTTCTCCCTATAACCTTTGATCCCCTTACCAGTCAAGAACCTATCTACCTCGGTCTTGAATACAGTCAATGACCTGGCCTCCACAGCCTTCTGTGGCAATGAATTACATAGATTCACCTCTCTCTGGCTAAAGAAGTTTCTCCTCATCTCTGTTCTAAAAGGTCTTCCCTTTACTCTGAGGCTGTGCCCTCGGGTCCTAGTGTCTCCTACCAATGGAAACAACTTCCCCGCATCCACTCTATCCAGGCCTTTCAGTATTCTGTAAGTTTCAATCAGATCCCCCCTCATTCTTCTAAACTCCTTTGAGTATAGACCCAGTGTCCGCAAACGTTCCTCATATGTTAAGCCTTTCATTCCTGGGATCGTTCTCGTGAACCTCCTCTGGACACTCTCCAGGGCCAGAACATCCTTCCTGAGATATGGGGCCCAAAATTGCTCACAATATTCTAAATGTGGTCTGACCAGAGCCTTATAAAGGCTCAGCAGCACATCCCTGCTTTTATATTCTAGTCCTCTCAAAATAAATGCCAACATTGCATTTGCCTTCCTAACTACCGACTCAACCTGCAAGTTAACCTTAAGAGAATCCTGGACTAGGACTCCCAAGTCCCTTTGCACTCCAGCTTTCTGAATTCTCTCCCCATTTAGAAAATAGTCTATGTCTCTATTCTTCCTACCAAAGTGCATGACTTCACACTTCCCCAAGTTGTATTCCATCTGCCACTTCTTTGCCCATTCTCCTAACCTGTCCAAATCCTTCTGCAGCCTCCCCGCCTCCTCAATACTACCTGTCCCTCCACCTATCTTTGGCATTACCATTGCTAAATCCCCCAGAATCAACATCCTGGGAGCTACCATTGACCAGAAACTGAACTGCACCAGCCATATAAACACTGTGGGTAGAAAAGCAGGTCAGAGGCTGTACATTCTGTGGCAAATAATTCACCTCCTGGTTCTCCAAAGCCTGTCCACAATCTATGAGGTACAAGTCAGGAGTTTGATGAGTGTGACTCCAACAATACTCAATCACCTCAACGCCCTCCAGGACAAAACAAACTGCTTGATTGATACCCATTAACCATCTTAAACATTTGCTCCCTCCACCACCAATGCACAATGACAGCAGTATGTATTGTACACAAGATGCACTGCAGGAACTTACCAAGGCTCTTTCAACAGCACCTTCCAAACTCATAACCTCTACTACCTAGAAGGATCACAATCTGCTTACTCTGCATACTCCTATGCTACTGCTCTCATCAAAATGGCAATCAGTACACAACACACCTGAAGCACGAACAACTGATGTGGACACCATTTTGCTACCAAAACGATATTTGTAGTAATGAAACTAAAGATAAGGGGAGCCCAATTTTGTGGCCCTAGCGCGTGTGTGAAAGGAAAGATTGGTTGGACTTTAGTCTTACAGACAGAGCCTGTGGACAGAATGTTCCATGTCCACTGACATCAGGCTTGCTTGGTGGCATGAGTGGACAATACGACAAGAAGGCCAAAAATCGGTTTCACGACGTCGTCTGCTCAGCCTGTCAAAGGAAGGCCGCATTTCCCACCATTGGACATTGGGAACCCCATCAGCATATCGTTATAAGGCTAGCAAGCCAGACTCATCCCCCCATGCTGGAATTCCGCCCACGTTGGCATAATTCCATGCCAATGTGTTTCACAACAGCATATAAAAGGCATGCACTTGGCAGCCTGCACTTGGGGGGGAAGTTGGAGGTGAGTGCACAGTAACATTGCGGAGCGCTCGTGAGGGACGCCTGTTGGGCTTCACAGTTAAGGCGCGTTGGTGGGGGTGCAAAGGCTGCCCCGCGGTTGAGGCACGGTGGGGAGCGGCAAGGGCTGCTCTGTGGTTGAAGATAGTGCGCAAGCATGTGTGGGTTGGGAGCGGGTGAGGGAAGCAGCCACGCATCAGGGAAACCTTGTATGAAGTGACCATTCCTCTGCAGCTGAGAAAGTTCAGTGCAGCCTCATTAATATGATTAGAGTTGGGCCTCTATCGTATCTGCCCACTCAAGCAACATAGAGGCCTGAAAGGGCCACCAAGTGCTCCAGAGCTTTTCACCCCTTGGGCACAGATTGCAAATTAATGAGGGTTTTATAATCTTTAGAATGATTGCTCTAAATGGAGTTGAGTGTATTTGGTGACCGCTTTGGTGCCTTCAGAGATGGTGTGTTTGGCTAGTTCCCCTGGCAGCATGAGGTGGACGGCGCTCTGGATCTCCCTGGCCGAGATGCTGTGGCCTTTGTTGTAGTGAATGAGGTGTGAAGCCTCGGAGGCAATGCGCTTGAAAATGTCAACAATGAAGGATTTCATAACACTCATGGCCTTGGACGAGATCCTGGTGGAAGGGTGGACCTGGGTCAGCACCCTATACACGTAAGTGGAATAGCTCTGCTTGCGGGATTTCCTCTGCTTCTTGGGCGGCTTCTTGGTGACTATAGTCAGCAACTGCTTTGTCACCTTGCGGGATGGACCGCCCTTAGCTGCAGGTACCACCTCAGGCATTCCACTCAACTTGGACATTGTAGTGGACTGCAGAACAGTTGGACAACTGGGCACGACGTACAACCTGCTTGTTAAAGCTGGCCATGGAGCAGTCACTACTGCAGATGCTCACAGCCCCTTGCCATGTCAGCATCCTGGTTTGAACCAGCCTCCTCCATGGGACCAGTCTCCCCCATGGTTCAAACTAACAGTGCAGCTTGCAGTGTGGTTTAGGAGTTAGCCTGTGCCTGAGCTGAGAGGACAGCATACAGTCCAATGGGCAAGGCTGCTGCCAATCAGCCAAGTGGAGTGGGTCGGAGGAAGGTGGAGTTTCAGGCATCCATGCAGCGCACTAATCTCTGGCTATCCAAGTGACGGCCAGAACTCTCCGGGAAGCATTAAGGGGCCTTCATACTTAACCAGGACAGGTTCTTAACCACGTGTCTCTGTCTTTCATCTTACAAGAGGAGTACATCAGGATCATGGAACCTAGTGACCTAGCTGTATGCCTCGTGGCATACAGGGAGCAAAGACGATGGAGAAGAGAGTTACTGAGGCACCTGGCTGCACAGAGGGAGGAGCAGCATCCCCTGGAAGAAGGGGCAGCTGGGGCCCTCACTCATCACTGAAGAACCACAGCAAGACATCGCTGGTCGGCACCTAGCTAGACCCAGGGTCTATAGATGCTGACTTTCATTCTTGCAGATGACTGAAAACCAGTGTTGCTAAAGATTGCACATGTCTATGGAGCTGGTCAGTCACATCTTCCAGCTACTGCAGGATTTGGTGAGACGTTGACATGGAGGGCATCCACTGCCAGTGGGTGTGAAAGTGACCACAGTGGTCAATTTTTACGCCAATGGCTCATTCCAGGGCTCCACAGGTGACCTCTGTGGGATATTACAAGCCTCCACCCACAAATGCATCCATGAGGTCATGGATGCCATTTTCACGAGGGTACACAGCTTTGTGCGTTTCACCTGGGACCAGGAAAGCCAGAATGCAAGAGCAATTGGATTTGCCCAGATCTCAGGTTTCCCACAGGGGCAGGGTGCCATTGACTGCACTCACGTGACGCTCAGATCTCCATCGCAACACACAGTCAACTATGTCAACTGCAAGGGATTCCATTCACTGAATGTGCAGCTGGTGTGTGACCACCACAAACACATCCAACAGATCTGCGCATAGTTTCCAGGGAGTGTGCACTCCTACATCCTCAATCGGTCACAGATCCCTCACGCTTCCAGGGTCCACAGAGGCTGCAGGGATGGTTCCTCAGGGACATGGGGCAAAGTCATCCCAGATTTGCACTAAATGCAGTGGCGGGCGGGTAAAAAGGCATTTTACCAGTCGGCCACAATGGCGGCTTTTCACGCCGTGTCATGCCAAACCAGCTGCATTAATTATGCATTTGCGGGATACACATCGTTTCGATGGCAGGCGGGCTCTGATTCATCTGCCACACTGTCAGCTCGCCGCTTCATCGCTCCAGGGACCACATTTAAAGTGCAGCCGTGCTCAGTGCTTCCAGCCCAGGACTGAAGCAAAGAAGACATAGCCCTGAAAGGCAAGAAGACTGCAGCCCTAAAGCACCTTTTGGACCCATGGAGGCCCACTGTGTTGTCCTTTACCCCACTCTGGCCGCAGGAGGGGTAGCTATCTTACCACCCTGGCTTGATAGGTGATGGCAGAGGTGATCAATACCAATGTTGCACAGAAGAGGTTGGCCATCCAATGTAGATAGAGGATGAATGATCTCATCCTGCAGCCAGGATATGGCAACCATCTCATTACTCTAAACTCGCACACTCATCTCATCTCACATTCACTGGGATCTCACTCACACCACCCATTCTCACAAACATACACTCACATCTCCATCTGGCCTCATCTCCTCTGGAGACTGTCTCCTCAGCCCTCACCATCTTGAGGTCACTTGCACAGATCAACATGTGCACCCCACAAGGGTTAGCCTCCTTCCCCAGTGCAGCTCTTGTCCTGCACCCCTTCCCTTGCCTGAGGCCACTTCTCCCCCTTCACCAAGCAAGCTCAAGCCCTGCGGCCATTGAAAAGCCACCCACATATGGCTGATTTGGAAGGTAGAGACCTACCCGTGAGCCCCCCTGTAAGTGATGTGGTGCTGTCTGTGAAGCCTGGCGCTGATGACTGCGAGTGCTGACTGAAGCAAGGTCGGCAAACAAACCTTGAAGTCCCGAGTGAAGTGCAGCTCGCCAGTTGCACGCCTTATGTATGCTGTTGTGAAACACATCGGCGTGTTTTTCCGCTGACGTGGGCGGATGATCCAGTGAGGATGGGGGGAGGGAATGATTCCAGAGGGCTGATGTATCACAATGAGCGTCCCAAGGTCCAATGGCAAGGAATGCGGCCTGTTAACGATGGGCAGAGCAGACAATCGCAATCTGGTTTCACTACGTTGTGATATCAATTTTTGGCCTTCTCCTTACGTTGTCCTCTCACACCAACACCAGCAGGCACAGAAAATCCTGTCCAAGGGCTACCCGCAGAGGACATAGCTGATGACACCATAAGGCAGCCTCAGACTGTAGCAGAGTGAAGGTTTAATGAGGCTCATGTTGCAATTTGCAACTTGGTTGAGCAAACCATTGGGATGCTGAAAATGAAGTTCCGGTGCCTGGACCGGTCTGGTGGAGCCCTGGAATATAGTCCACAGAGGGTGTCACGCATCATCATCATCTGCTGCGCCCTTTACAACCTGGCACTGCACCAGGGAAAGGAGCTGGCTGAGGAGGAGATGCAGGAGCTGGATGTCTCCTCCGATGCAGAAGATGTTGACGGTGATGAGCGTGAGGAGGTCTCCGTAGGTGATGATTATGGCGATGAGGCCCTTGCACTAGCTAGACGAGGCAGGTGCACTCGGGAGGGTTCATAGTTGCTAGCTTTGTGGAGGATGATGACAACATGCAGTGAGCAGGCACTGTAAGATCTTCACATTTTGACTCCAGTCTGCTGATGGCAATGCACATACCCTCTGTGATAAAGCTCCTGTCATGGAGATGCAGTGGAGGCCTAATAGTTAATTGATGGCAGGAGGATGATGACAACATGCAGTAAGGACACTCCATAGATCTTCACATAGCCTCTGAAAATGCTTGACTCCTGTCTGGCCACGGGCAGCTCGCTTGCCTCTTTGATCAAGGTCATATCATAGAGATGCAGCCATGAAACTTTAAAAGCTTCTGACCCTTTGTCTGCCTTCAGCACCTGACCCCATCAGAAACTCAGCATCACTACTCACAGACACTGAAGAGAAGGGGCCAGCCCCACATTAAAAGTGCTGAGAGCACACAGAGAGAATGAGAGAACTCTGTGACACCTGCCCACAACTTTCTGGCAGCAATGACCAGCACTGTCGAGATGCAGGAATTAGTAATGTGCCCAGGGAGTGTAAGGCCGGGCCATCACTTTAGTTTGAAGGCTGCACAAAGCACAGGGAAGAGGCCCTGGACTGAGCAGCTGCCTTTATCTTCTGCAGAAAAGTTTCACATTTGAGTGACATGAACACTGCTCATCACAACAAGGAGCCATACGCAGGGAGACATTCTTGAGAATTTATTCACGTTAGTGTATAGTATATACAAGTGATTAACACCCGTGCCCAGGCTGTGCAGCTACATCTTCTTTACCTTCCTAACCCTGATGCTACTTCTTGTTGCTCTCCAAACATCCACAGCAGAGGTGAAGGCAGCCTGCAGACTGCAATGCCCTGTCTTTGATGACCTTGGAGGGCATCCTCTGGAGGGCCGAGACTTGGAGGGCCCCGGCCTGCTTTTGGAGTCCTGCCATGTGGTAGTGGCATCCTCCTCAGCCAGTGGAGCCGGAGCTGCTGAGGTCACAGGAAGAGTGGGTTTGGTTGGGCTGGACACGCCTGGAGTCACCTGGATAGATGGCCTCGGGGGATAACTTGCTGACCCTCCTCCCTATGGGTGCCCAAGGGCCCCTGGCGACTCCTTGAGGAGAAGAGATAGCTGGAGTGAGATCGGGCTGCCCTAGCACCCCTCTTGTGTACACACAGTTGAAGGCCAACTATGGCGTCAGCGATGAAGTTCAGCCCACGCAGCAGTGCAGAAGCGATATCCTAGACCAAGGTCTCCATGGTGGCTGCCATCCTACCAGTGTTGACTTAGGTACATTGGCATGATGGCACTATCACCTCAGCATGAAGGCGGACAGACACCTCCATCATGCCTTGCAACATGAGGAGTACAGTGGACATCCCTTCCTGATGTTCCCGAGCTTGCCTTTGCAGCTCCAGCAACTGTGACATGACTGAGTCCAGAGGTTCCTTATCTGTCTTGGACTTAGCAATTATCTGGCCTCCAGAAGGCCTCCGAGTGCTGGACACCTGAGAAGTCCCTGCCGCCACCTGCTGTGGATCGGATGGTGCAATATGCTCACCAGATTGTGACCCTGAGGCTTCTCTAAAACTAGGTCCCACCGAGGTCTGTGTCTCTGCGCTGGTGGAGGGTGTGGGTGAATGATTCCTTTTCTGAGCTTGGCTCGGCGCTTGATTGGAGGACCTGGGTCATGGACTCCTTTGGCGGTTTCCCAGATGTGCCTGCAAAAACAAGAAGAGATAATTAGTACATGGCAGTGGCCTATGAAACAGGACATATCACTCACAGCATGGCTGTCTTGGGGATGTTGCACTGCTGGATCTTCACTTGGTTGAGCAGCGCCAACCTCACCATCACCAGATGAATGGTCCAGATCGTCACCAGCCAGCTAGATGGCTTTGATTTCAAAGTCCATGAGGACCTTAATTTCAGGCATTCCTCCACTGGTCTGCAACCTCTCCCTCTTGTTGTGTGTCAGCTTGTCCTGCATGAATAGAGATGGAGCGAGTGTAAGCAGCATGCCTGTCAGGCCCAATGATAAGTACACCTGGCATGTCTGGATGGTGAGTGGTCCCAAAGACAGAATGAGGACAATGAAGGCATTTATGATAGAGTGAATAACGATGTCTGTTCCACTGGCAGTGAGCGAGGGCCCTGTGAATGTGTGATGGTTGTGAGTTGAGAGTGATGAGAATATGAGTGATGAGAGTGATGGCTTACCCTGGTGGAACAGAGGAGATCATTCATCCTTTTGCAACACTAGGTGGCTGTCCTCTTTTGCAGGGCATTGGCACTGACCACCGCTGGCATTGCCTCCCAAGCAGAATTAGCGACATTGCTGCCCATCCTGCAGCCAGAGCAGGGGTAGAGGACATCACAGCAAACCTCCACTGAGTCCAAAAGGCTCTCGAGAGACACAGCACTGAACCTGGGGGCTGCAGTCTTTTTTCCTTTCAGGGCATGTCTCCTTTGCAGCAGTCGTGGGCTGGAAACACTGAGATGTGTGTGTGCAGCTGCACTTTAAATACGGCGCCCGGCGTGATGAAGCGGCGAGGTGATGGCGTGATGGGCAAATGAGAGCCTGTCTGCCATAGAAATGTTTTTTTTTCCTGAGAATGCGTAATTAATGTGGTGGGTTTGGGACAGTGCAGCGTGAAAAGCACCATTGCAGCCGGCAGGTAAAACAACATTTTACCCACTCACTGCCACACTTACTGCAAATCTGGGATGATCCCATCCTATGAATGGGAGGAAGCGCTCTGACCAGAAGCCCATGCATGATGGCAGCTGGTCCGAGTAGTTTTGTCAGCCCATAAAGAGCTCACCTGATGCTCCTGGACCCACATAATAAAAGATAAAAAATATCTTTGAGACCTTTTCTGGGTAGCTTCCAGCACACCTTTAAAGAACAACTGGTTAAGTCACTCAGTGCATTGGTGTCTCATACATTGTCCATTACACCTCAAAATTGTAGTCAGGGCCCTATATATTGTTGTGGGACCTCAAATTGTATATCACAACTGTTCTGCCATGAAATTGCCAGGCATTAACATAAAAAAAGGAAGAAGGAAGTATATCTTAAGAAAAGATGCGTGAGATAGGTAAGAGTTTCTCCCACCATTTATGAAATGAAGTCTGGAATTTACCTGCAAAGATGTGATAGCTGCACAGGATAAATCTTCCTTTTCAAGATCTTTGAAAGTTTGTGGGTAGCGAGATGGACACATCTGGTGACTGGGTGCCCTTCTGCCATAAAATGAAGACTGGATACTGATGGTTGTTCTATGAGGGCATCGCAGAGAAATATATTCTCCATCACAGGCATGCTCTGTGTAATTCCTCAAAACTCTTGACATATACCCTGTCAAAACAAGATAGGAAATTAAAGCTTGAAAAGAGAATAAGATTACTAGGGTCAGCCCTACATTAACAGCCCAAAGTTCCCTCCTTGACACACTGGCCCCATCTTCAATCACCAACAACATCCACTCCACTTCTAATATCACCTTGCCATAAAAGTGCAAGAGATGCAACACCCGCATTTTTACCTCCCCCCTTCCCATCACCCAAGGTCCCAAATGCTCCTTCCTAGTGAAACTGATTTATGTGTACTTCTATCAATTAATACACTGTAGTCATTGCTCACAATGCAGCCTTCTCTACATCAGGGAGGCCAAATGCAGATTGAGTGATTGTTTTGATGAACACTTCCGTTTAGGCTAGAAACATGACCCTGAGCTTCCAACCACCTCTTATCTTGATTCTCGTTCCTACTCTGATCTCTCTTTCCTCAGCCTCCTATATTCTTCTAATGAATTTTAATGAAGTTCGAAGGAAGATCATGGAACAGTATCTTGTCTTTTGATTTGTTACTTCACAGAGCCAACACTGAGTTCAATCATTTCAGATTATAACCACTGCTGGCATCATTTCAAACAGCAGCTGCTGGCAATAGTTCTGCTGTTGCCATTTGTGGCTTCCTCAGAATCATTTTTTTTTTTAATTTTTACCATTACCACACACTTTTGCTTTGCACCATCAGCACTTTTGTCATGTCATGTGATCCCAGACCTTTCCTTTTGTTTTTTCCTCCCTCTGAGACATAGATCCTCCCTCTACCCCACTCACCACACTGCCCAACTAAAAGTGGCACTTTACTAATTAATTTCTTCCCAATCTCTGTTTCTCTCTCTGCAGACACTGCCTGACCAGAGTATTTTCAGCATTTTCCAGTTATAGTAACACTGTTAGTTTCATAACTCAATAATTGCAAGAATGGAGCAATTTCAAAAAGCTGTTATGTTGCGCAGCATGAGAGGGAATGACAAAATCAAAAGCAAAGTACTGCAGATGCTGGACATCTGAAATAAAAATGGAAAATGTTGCAAATACCCAACAGGTCAGTCAGCATCTGTGGAGAGAGTAGATCAATGACACTGCACCTGGAAAAAAATGGAATTGGAAAAAAATTGCGCATGTATATTCAATGTTTAGGAAGAACAGGCACAAAGGAAATGGAGATAAAAGTAAAATGCTGCAGATGCTGGAAATCTGAAATAAAAACTGAAAATTTTGGAAAAACTCAGCAGGTCTGACAGCAACTGTGGAAAGAGAAACAGAGTTAACATTTCAAGTCCATATGACTCTTCAGAGCTTTTATCTTTTAAGATGTAGAATTTGTTTGGTGAGCTAAGAAACAGCAAGGGGCAGCAAACATTGGTAGGAGTTGTTTATAGGTCACCAAATTGCAATGGCGATGTAGGGCAGGGCATAAATCAGGAAATTAGAGGTGCATGGGTAATTAACAAGGGTAGTATAGTAATCATGGGGCATTTCAATCTATACATAGACTGGGTAAATCTAAGGAGGATTCATGCAGTGAAGAATGAATTCCTGGAATGTGTACTAGATGATTTTCTTGAGCGGTATGTTGAGGAACCAACTAGGGAACAGGCTATTTTAGATCTAGTATTATGCAATGAGAAAGGAATAATTAATAATCTTGTTTCAAAACAATTTTTAGAGAAGAGTGACCATAATGTGATAGAATTTTCCATTATGTTTGAAAATGATGTAGTTCATACCAAAACCAGGGTCTTAGATCTAAGCAAAGAAAACTATGAAGATATAAGGGGCATGTTGGCTGTGGTGGATTGGGAAAATACATTAAAAGGTATGACAGTAGACAGGTAATGGCTAAAGAATTAACACAGGGTTTACAACAAATATGCATTCCTTTAAGGCAGAAAAGCCCAACAGGATAAATGAGTCAACCGTGCCTAACAAAGGAAATTAAAGATTTTGTTAGGTCAAAAGAAGAGACTTACAAAATTGCCAAAAAAACAAGTAGTAAGCATGATTGGGAACATTTTAGAATCCAGCAAAGGAGGACCAGGAAACTGTTAAAAGAAAAGGAGAATAGAATATGAATGTAAACTAGCAAGAACCATAAAAACACACCACAAAAACTTCTATAGGTTTATAAAAAAGAAACGATTAGCAAAGACAAATGTGGGTCCATTATGGGTAGAGACAGGAGAATGGAGTATAGGGAAATGGCTGAGAAGTTAAATGATTTCTTTGTGTCTGTCTGCATGGAGGAAGATATGAAAAACTTACCAGAAATAATAGAGAACCAAGGGACTAGCAAGAATGGGGAACTGGAAAAAAAAATCGTATTAGTTAAAAAATAGTACTAGAGAAATTAATGGGACTGAAAGTTATAAATCTTTAGAACCCAATGATCTATGTCCCAGAATGTTGAAAGAGGTAGCTATAGAGATAATGGATGCACTGATGGTCAACTTTCAAAATTCTATGGATTCTGGAATGGTGCTTGCGGATTGGAAGGTGGCAAAAGTAAACCCACTATTTAAGAAAGGAGGAAGAGAGAAAACAGGGAACTTCAGACCTGTTAGCCTGACATTATTAGTAGGGAAAATGCTTTAATCTATTATAAAGGATGTGATAACTGAACAATTAGAAAATATTGACTTGGTTGGGCAGAGGCACCATGGATTTATGAAAGGGAAATCATATTTGACAAACCTGTTGGAATTTTTGAGGATGTTACTAGCAGAATAGATAAGGGGGAACTAGTGATCTATTTGGATTTCCAAAAAGCTTTCGATAAGGTCCAACACAGGAGTTTAGTAAACAAAATTAGAGCATATGGGATAGGGGGTAATATACTGGCATGGATTGAGGATTTGTTAACGGACAAAAAAGAGAGAGTAGGAATAAACAGCTCTGGCAGGCTGTGATTAGTAGGATACCACAAGAATCAGGAGTTGGGTCACAGCTGTTCACAATCTATGACAATGATTCGAATGTGGGGATCAAATGTAATATTGGGCTTGGCCTAAATAGCCAAGTGGTTATGGTACTGGGTTTGTAACCCCAAGATCAAGAGTTCAAATCTCACAATGGCAAACTGTGAAACATGTAACTTCATCTGAAACAGATGGAAACAGGTTTGTACTCGAAAGAGTATCAAGTGTTCAAATTTAAAAGATTTAAAAGATTATCAAGTGTTCAAATCTCACAATGGCAAACTATGAAACAATGTAACTTCATCTGAAACAGATGGAAACAGGTTTACTCAAAAGAGTATCAAGAGTTCAAATCCCACAATGGCAAACTATGAAACAATGTAACTTCATCTGAAACAAATGGAAATGGGTTTGTACTCAAAAGAGTTACAAAAGAAAGAGATGCTAAACCATGAAAATCAAGAGTTCAAATGTAATATTTCCAAGTTTGTGGATGACACAAAACTAGATGGGAATGTGTGGATAAGTGTGAGGTTATCCAATTTGGTAGGAGGAATAGAGGTGCAGAGTATTTCTTAAATGGTAAGAAATTGGGTAGTGTTGATGTCCAAAGGGATCTGGGTGTCATTGTTGATAAGTCACTGAAAGCTAGCATACAAGTGCAACAAACAATTGGGAACGCAAATAGTATGTTGAACTTTATCGCAAGAAGATTTGAGTACAGAAGTAAAGATGCCTTGCTTCAATTGTATAGAACCTTGGTTAGACCACATCTGGAGTATTGTGTACAGTTTTGGTTCCCTTACCTAAGGAAGAATATACTTGCCATAGAGGGAGTTCACTGGAGGTTCACCAGACTAATTCCTGGGATGGCAGAACTATCCTATGAAGAGAGATTGGGCCTGTATTCTCTAGCGTTTAGAAGAATGAGAGGTGATCACATTGAAAATTACAAAATTCTTAAGGGGCTAGATAGGGCAGATGCAGAAAGAATGTTTCCCCTGGCTGGGGATCTAGAACCAAGGCACACCATCTCAGAATAAGGAAAAGGCCATTTAGGACTGAGATAAAGAGGAATTTCTTCACTCAGAGGGTGTTGAATCTTTGGAAATATGTGCCCCAGAGAACTGTGAAAGCTGTCATTGAATGTCTGTCAAGACAGAGATCAATAGATTTCTAGATATCAATGATGTCAAGGGATATGGGGATAGTGCGGGAAAATGGCATTGAGGTAGACAATCAGCCATGATTTAAGTGAATGGCGGAACAGGCTCAAGGGGCTGAATGGTCCACTCTTGCTCCTATGTTCCTACATCCCTAACAGGCTGTAAGCAAGTTCAGAGGCAGTGAAGAATGAAATGGAAGGTCTGTGACAGGCCGAAATGTAGGGGTGATTAAATGATAAAAGGATAATGGTGCGAGCAAAAAGAAATGATAATCATTTTATTCTTTGATGGGATGTATCAAGAGTTGATAATGGGAGCAAAGAAACAAAAGATGGATCTAGAAGAACTGTATGTGGGAATAGATGAATCATTACCAACAGTTGCTGTCTAAAAATAATGAAGCAGTGTTTATAATCTGAAATTGTTGAACCTAACATCAAGTCTAGAAGTAATTTTTCAGCATGTTTTAAACAATTAATTTTAGTGGTTTGATTTCCAGGATATGCCAAGATCACATGACGATGATCAGCCATTTTCTTTTAGCAGACCTAAAGAACTCTCTTAAGTAGTTTCAAAAATTTAGTAACACTAATCTGCCACTAAGCTATTCATTGGCTTCATATAAATGGAAACAGTAAGGAAATGGTTTTTTTTACAAAAGCCCTGCCATGAACAGACTTTCGAGTATAATCAAGTGATGAAACTTTAATGTTGTCTGTGTGGCCTTATTAGACAAACATGAATACTTCTTGCCTGATTGATGGCTCTCACTTTGCTTACAGCTACTTCAAAGAATAAATTAATAAAGGAAAAATACATCCTGTATGTATGATTTATGCCAGGAAGCATTTGATCTGAAGAAACATAGTTAACCTAATTTGTTGAGGCTTGCCATGAAGACAATCTCAGCCTCTGCCATTCAAAAGAACTATAGCATATTCCAGTGATTAAGAGCTTCGGATAGAACAGTGGAATACTTAAGAATTCTCATTAAAATTAAAGTTAGCATTCGTTCATTTATGAAATGAAAGATATAACGAGGCACTTCGATACTCAGCCCAGCAGTGGTTATCACTTGCTGTTTTCTGCACCCTTTCTTATGTTTGATAAGTACAGCCTAATATTCAATGTCTTAAATCTCTTACAGGCAGCAGGACAAAGGGTGCTATATTTGGCTTCACTATCCTCTAGCAAGAACAATCAGCCAGAATCCTTTTTCCTGATTGCTATCTAGTGATGGCTGCTGGAAACTGCATGTGTATTTGTATTGGGAAAGGATGGATTTGACTTGGTTGTAGGGTGAATCCTACAATAAATAGCTTGCCAAGGCAGACCAAATAGGCTCATATGAAGCGATATGTGACAGAATGTCAGAGGCAATGCAACCACACTTCAAATCAGTGCCTCTGGGAAAAAGAAAGACAACGGGCTAAATAACACAAGCTGCCACAGCGAAGCGGCCGGCATTCAGATTTCCAATCCTGCCACCTAAAGACACCAAATGAAGCGTCAGTTGGGCCAGTTCAGAGTGCTGAGTGGGTTCTAGGCTGCAGTCTGAGAGGATCCTGCCCAATCAGGGCAGTAGGGCAGCATAGCCAGCATTGGAGCTCATCGGCCCTGACCTGGATCAAGGTCACAGCACATAGATTAAAGGGCCACTCTGGCCTCTTTAGCAGCACAATGCAGAAACAGACTTCTCTGCATGAGGTCTCAGGCTCTTAAATCATATATTTAAGTCAGTATACATCTACTTCTTCCACAAAGCGCTTCCAGCAGCCAAAGGACACTGAACAGCCAAGATTTAACTCTGCCCTCAGACAACCCACCATTACAGCCTGCCTGATAGAAAAACAGGAAATATGGCTGGCATAAATCCCACTCTGAAAGTGCTTTATTTCATTCTGCACATTTTATGGCAATCAATTGCCTTTTTAATGAACAAAACTAGCCTATTAACTTGAATCTGCATAGTGCAGACGGGACTTCGATTTACAGACGCCCGCTAACCATGTTATCCCAGACTGACGTGATGACACCAGGAACATGACCCGATGTCTTTGGGCCCAATAATACATTGGCATGTTTTGCACCCATTTTCGGAGTGTATTATTCAGGCCAACAGTTGGGAAATAATTTTTTTTTTTAAATACTACGTTCATAGCTAAAAATGTTGTTTCCTCCATTCATATATTAACAACTTGCACCTTTAATGTCATTAAAAAAGTCCCAAAGCACTTCACAGGAGCATTACCAAACAAAACATGACACCAAGCCATATAAGGAAATATTGAGACAGAGGACCGAAACCTTGGTAACATATGATGGGGGAGAGAGAGCGGGTGGTTTGTGCCAGGAGGAATTTTCAGAGTTTAGGGCTAGAGTGATCATAATCAGGATGTGCAAAAATCCAGAATTGGACAAGCAGAGAAACCTAGGAAGTTTGTAGAGCTGAAGGAGTTTACAGAGGTAGGAAGAGGTGAGGCCACGGAGGGATTTGATAACAAGGAAAATTTAACATTGAGGCATTGCCGGACAAGGAGTCAATGTAGGTCAGCAAGCATAGGGATAATAACTGAACAGGGCTTGATAGAAGTTAGGATATGAGTAGCAGAGTTTTAGATGAACTCTAGTATATGAAGATAAAAACAAAAAAACTGCGGATGCTGGAAATCCAAAACAAAAACAGAATTACCTGGAAAAACTCAGCAGGTCTGGCAGCATCGGCGGAGAAGAAAAGAGTTGACGTTTCGAGTCCTCATGACCCTTCGACAGAACTTGCGTTCGAGTCCAAGAAAGAGTTGAAATATAAGCTGGTTTAAGGTGTGTGTGTGGGGGGCGGAGAGATAGAGAGAAAAAGAGGTGGAGGGGGGGGCGGTGTGGTTGTAGGGACAAACAAGCAGTGATAGAAGCAGATCATCAAAAGATGTCAACGACAATAGTACAATAGAACACATAGGTGTTAAAATTAAAGTTGGTGATATTATCTAAACGAATGTGCTAATTAAGAATGGATGGTAGGGCACTCAAGGTATAGCTCTAGTGGGGTTTTTTTTATATAATGGAAATAGGTGGGAAAAGGAAAATCTTTATAATTTATTGGAAAAAAAAGGGAAGGGGGAAACAGAAAGGGGGTGGGGATGGGGGAGGGAGCTTACGACCTAAAGTTGTTGAATTCAATGTTCAGTCCAGAAGGCTGTAAAGTCCCTAGTCGGAAGATGAGGTGTTGTTCCTCCAGTTTGCGTTGGGCTTCACTGGAACAATGCAGCAAGCCAAGGACAGACATGTGGGCAAGAGAGCAGGGTGGAGTGTTGAAATGGCAAGCGACAGGGAGGTTTGGGTCATTCTTGCGGACAGACCGCAGGTGTTCTGCAAAGCGGTCGCCCAGTTTACGTTTGGTCTCTCCAATGTAGAGGAGACCACATTGGGAGCAACGAATGCAGTAGACTAAGTTGGGGGAAATGCAAGTGAAATGCTGCTTCACTTGAAAGGATTGTTTGGGCCCTTGGACGGTGAGGAGAGAGGAAGTGAAGGGGCAGGTGTTGCATCTTTTGCGTGGGCATGGGGTGGTGCCATAGGAGGGGGTTGAGGAGTAGGGGGTGATGGAGGAGTGGACCAGGGTGTCCCGGAGGGAGCGATCCCTACGGAATGCCGATAAGGGGGGTGAAGGGAAGATGTGTTTGGTGGTGGCATCATGCTGGAGTTGGCGGAAATGGCGGAGGATGATCCTTTGAATGCGGAGGCTGGTGGGGTGATAAGTGAGGACAAGGGGGACCCTATCATGTTTCTGGGAGGGAGGAGAAGGCGTGAGGGCGGATGCGCGGGAGATGGGCCGGACACGGTTGAGGGCCCTGTCAACGACCGTGGGTGGAAAACCTCGGTTAAGGAAGAAGGAGGACATGTCAGAGGAACTGTTTTTGAATGTAGCATCATCGGAACAGATGCGACGGAGGCGAAGGAACTGAGAGAATGGGATGGAGTCCTTACAGGAAGCGGGGTGTGAGGAGCTGTAGTCGAGATAGCTGTGGGAGTCGGTGGGTTTGTAATGGATATTGGTGGACAGTCTATCACCAGAGATTGAGACAGAGAGGTCAAGGAAGGGAAGGGAAGTGTCAGAGATGGACCACGTGAAAATGATGGAGGGGTGGAGATTGGAAGCAAAATTAATAAATTTTTCCAAGTCCTGACGAGAGCATGAAGCGGCACCGAAGTAATCATCGATGTACCGGAGAAAGAGTTGTGGAAGGGGGCCGGAGTAGGACTGCAACAAGGAATGTTCCACATACCCCATAAAGAGACAGGCGTAGCTGGGGCCCATGCGGGTACCCATAGCCACACCTTTTATTTGGAGGAAGTGAGAGGAGTTGAAGGAGAAATTGTTCAGTGTGAGAACAAGTTCAGCCAGACGGAGGAGAGTAGTGGTGGATGGGGATTGTTCGGGCCTCTGTTCGAGGAAGAAGCTAAGGGCCCTCAGACCATCCTGGTGGGGGATGGAGGTGTAGAGGGATTGGACGTCCATGGTGAAGAGGAAGCGGTTGGGGCCAGGGAACTGGAAATTGTTGATGTGACGTAAGGTGTCAGAGGAATCACGGATGTAGGTGGGAAGGGACTGGACAAGGGGAGAGAGAAGGGAGTCAAGATAATGAGAAATGAGTTCTGTGGGGCAGGAACAAGCTGAGACGATCGGTCTACCGGGGCAGTTCTGTTTGTGGATTTTGGGTAGGAGATAGAAGCGGGCCGTCCGAGGTTGGGAGACTATCAGGTTGGAAGCTGTGGGAGGGAGATCCCCAGAGGAGATGAGGTCAGTGACAGTCCTGGAAACAATGGCTTGATGTTCAGTGGTGGGGTCATGGTCCAGGGAGAGGTAGGAGGAAGTGTCTGCGAGTTGACGCTCAGCCTCCGCGGGGTAGAGGTCAGTGCGCCAGACAACAACAGCACCACCCTTATCAGCGGGTTTGATGACAATGTCAGGGTTGGACCTGAGAGAATGGAGTGCAGTAAGTTCAGAGAGAGACAGGTTAGAATGGGTGAGAGGAGCAGAGAAATTGAGACGACTAATGTCGCGCCGACAGTTCACAATGAAAAGATCAAGAGAAGGTAAGAATCCAGAGGGAGGGGTCCAGGTGGAGGGAGAATATTGGAGACGGGTAAAAGGATCCGTTGAACTGGGAGAGGACTCCTGCCCAAAGAAGTGAGCCCGGAGACGAAGACGGCAGAAGAAGAGTTCAGCATCAAGCCATTGTTTCCAGGACTGTCACTGACCTCATCTCCTCTGGGGATCTCCCTCCCACAGCTTCCAACCTGATAGTCTCCCAACCTCGGACGGCCCGCTTCTATCTCCTACCCAAAATCCACAAACAGAACTGCCCCGGTAGACCGATCGTCTCAGCTTGTTCCTGCCCCACAGAACTCATTTCTCATTATCTTGACTCCCTTCTCTCTCCCCTTGTCCAGTCCCTTCCCACCTACATCCGTGATTCCTCTGACACCTTACGTCACATCAACAATTTCCAGTTCCCTGGCCCCAACCGCTTCCTCTTCACCATGGACGTCCAATCCCTCTACATCTCCATCCCCCACCAGGATGGTCTGAGGGCCCTTAGCTTCTTCCTCGAACAGAGGCCCGAACAATCCCCATCCACCACTACTCTCCTCCGTCTGGCTGAACTTGTTCTCACACTGAACAATTTCTCCTTCAACTCCTCTCACTTCCTCCAAATAAAAGGTGTGGCTATGGGTACCCGCATGGGCCCCAGCTATGCCTGTCTCTTTATGGGATATGTGGAACATTCCTTGTTGCAGTCCTACTCCGGCCCCCTTCCACAACTCTTTCTCCGGTACATCGATGATTACTTCGGTGCCGCTTCATGCTCTCGTCAGGACTTGGAAAAATTTATTAATTTTGCTTCCAATCTCCACCCCTCCATCATTTTCACGTGGTCCATCTCTGACACTTCCCTTCCCTTCCTTGACCTCTCTGTCTCAATCTCTGGTGATAGACTGTCCACCAATATCCATTACAAACCCACCGACTCCCACAGCTATCTCGACTACAGCTCCTCACACCCCGCTTCCTGTAAGGACTCCATCCCATTCTCTCAGTTCCTTCGCCTCCGTCGCATCTGTTCCGATGATGCTACATTCAAAAACAGTTCCTCTGACATGTCCTCCTTCTTCCTTAACCGAGGTTTTCCACCCACGGTCGTTGACAGGGCCCTCAACCGTGTCCGGCCCATCTCCCGCGCATCCGCCCTCACGCCTTCTCCTCCCTCCCAGAAACATGATAGGGTCCCCCTTGTCCTCACTTATCACCCCACCAGCCTCCGCATTCAAAGGATCATCCTCCGCCATTTCCGCCAACTCCAGCATGATGCCACCACCAAACACATCTTCCCTTCACCCCCCTTATCGGCATTCCGTAGGGATCGCTCCCTCCGGGACACCCTGGTCCACTCCTCCATCACCCCCTACTCCTCAACCCCCTCCTATGGCACCACCCCATGCCCACGCAAAAGATGCAACACCTGCCCCTTCACTTCCTCTCTCCTCACCGTCCAAGGACCCAAACACTCCTTTCAAGTGAAGCAGCATTTCACTTGCATTTCCCCCAACTTAGTCTACTGCATTCGTTGCTCCCAATGTGGTCTCCTCTACATTGGAGAGACCAAACGTAAACTGGGCGACCGCTTTGCAGAACACCTGCGGTCTGTCCGCAAGAATGACCCAAACCTCCCTGTCGCTTGCCATTTCAACACTCCACCCTGCTCTCTTGCCCACATGTCTGTCCTTGGCTTGCTGCATTGTTCCAGTGAAGCCCAACGCAAACTGGAGGAACAACACCTCATCTTCCGACTAGGGACTTTACAGCCTTCTGGACTGAATATTGAATTCAACAACTTTAGGTCGTAAGCTCCCTCCCCCATCCCCACCCCCTTTCTGTTTCCCCCTTCCCTTTTTTTTCCAATAAATTATAAAGATTTTCCTTTTCCCACCTATTTCCATTATATAAAAAAAAACCCCCCACTAGAGCTATACCTTGAGTGCCCTACCATCCATTCTTAATTAGCACATTCATTTAGATAATATCACCAACTTTAATTTTAACACCTATGTGTTCTATTGTACTATTGTCGTTGACATCTTTTGATGATCTGCTTCTATCACTGCTTGTTTGTCCCTACAACCACACCACCCCCCCCACCTCTTTTTCTCTCTATCTCTCCGCCCCCCACACACACACCTTAAACCAGCTTATATTTCAACTCTTTCTTGGACTCGAACGCAAGTTCTGTCGAAGGGTCATGAGGACTCGAAACGTCAACTCTTTTCTTCTCCGCCGATGCTGCCAGACCTGCTGAGTTTTTCCAGGTAATTCTGTTTTTGTCTAGTATATGAAGGATGGAAGACGGGAGACTGGCCAGGAATAGTCAAGCCTTGAGGAACAAAGGCATGGATGAGGGTTTCAGCAACAGGTGAGCTGAGTTAGGGTTGACATTGTGCTGTTAGGGAGGTGAAAGCAGCCGGTCTTGGTGATGGAACAGATATGTTGTTGCAAGTTCATCTCTGGATCAAATATGACACCAAGGTTGCAAGGTCTCATTCAGCCTCAGTGGTCAGGGAGAGGAATGGAATCAGGGGCTAGGGAATTTTCAACAGGGACTGAAGACAATGGCGTTAATCTTTCCAATATTTAAATGGCTACATAACAAACCAAACCTTAATGCTTTGGTCAAAAATTGTCCTTCACTTCTTTTCTTTTACCAGTTGATCTTTTATTTCCATACTTTGAAGGACATCTTAATTTCATAAGTTTGTCCTTTAATTTCAGGTTGTGCAGATCAGTTTTCACATTTCTTTCATACTTGCTTTGCTTGCTGCCAGTATTACCATCTGCTAAATTCAGTTTCTGAGACTGAGATCAGCTTCTTCAGGTTTCACCAATTGGTAAAAGCATATGTAAATCAGTTGCTTTCAACATTTTTTTATTCATTTGTGGGATGTGGGCTTTGCTGTCTGGGCCAGCATACAGCATTATGCAGTATAACAAGTGCACAACAAAAGATAACTGTGATCATGGCACAAGATACAAGAGACAGACTTCCTATTAATAACAGTAATTGAAACAAAGATCCACAAAGAAGTGAAAGGTCAATGACCTGACTCTATTCCTCTCTCCACAGATGCTGCCTGACCCATTGAATATTTCCAACATTTTACTGTTTTTATTCCACAAGCATTATATGTGGTTATGACATAAATATGGATGTCTTGCTTAAGCTGTAGTGCTGCTACAATCAATTACCTTATACAAGGTAAGATTACATGTTTTTGATAACACAAAAGGGGATTCCCTAAAGTGAAGAACATGTCTTTCAACTATAAGGAGTCTGGAAGCAAGAGCCATGTTTTCTCTGCAGTCTTCAAACTGAGATGTAGATTTCTATAGTGGGCGGATATAAAATACAGCGACATAGACAATACATAGTCACAAATAGAGCAGTGCTGCCAGATGACAATAGCTGAAGGTCTTCATGCAGTGGTTTGCATATTTTTCCTATTGCCTGTTTGAAGTGCAGTCTTCTAATACACATCTCCTCGCGAAGGACCCATAGAACTTGTGTAGCCTACACATTTTATCATTGGGAGTGGGGTAATATCTGGAGGCCCATTCTGCTTCAATGTTGCTTCACTCTCCTTTCCTCCATCATTTTAGGGACGTCATTGACATCCTGCTAGCTCAGTTGGTAGATAATGGGACTGTTAATCCCAAAGGCATGATTTTGAGTCCCACACTGGGTGATGTTTTTAGGAAAGTTTTATTTTTATTAAACTTTTAGCAGGTTGCTGGGGACAAATGTATACCTGTCATACTGCCAGGCATGTTGCATTCAGTATGGAAAAACAGTGTTACGGTCGGGTGAGAAGTGGTAGAATGGATCCCCTCTTTGTCCACCTCTCATTTGACTGCAACAGGTGTTTCTTTTAAAGAATTCACTTGCCGATTCAGTGAGTTTACAGCTGTTTAAGTGCTGTGATTGTAAAAGATACACAGACAGGTTTTCTTGTAAGTTTTAAAAGAAAAGGAAATAGTACTCATTGTACTTAACACCTGATCTAAGTAAAATAATAAAAGTGCTCCAACTGACTCTTACATGCATTCAAGAGTACATACACAGACACACAGACACAAGCACACACACAGACACAGACACACACGTAGACACACACACACACACACAAGAGTAGGTTAAATTGTTTAAGAATCCACAAGAAAGTCAATTATATATGAATCCTGTAAATTGAGGCTTGGATGGCTTCAAGCTGGGCTCGATGGTCTTTCCGGATTCTGTGTCGAGACAATGTTAAAAAGTTGACGGATGATTTCTGTCTTTTCTTCTGGAGTCAACAGCTGCTGGGTTGATGTTTAAGAGCTGCCTGTGGTGCGTGGCTGGTAGAAAAAACCAAAAGGTGAAAAGTTTGCAGGAGTTCTTCTCCTCGCTGTTCCCAACTCAGGGCATTTCTGGTCTCACTCTGATTGTCGCTGGAAGCAGTTTCTTAAAACACAAAGATGGCTAGCTTGCTCATCACAAGAGCTCCTCTCACAAGCCAGTTACCCAAACATTGTCATAACAAGCTGATTCCAGGTCCATTGTTGAAAAATAATTGGATTACAGCAGACAGAGTTCCCTTCTCAGCTGGGGTCCATTGACTAAAGTGTTTGAGTCTAATGGCTTAGTCCACAGCTGAATACACATGCTGGGCAGAATTCTCCCATTCAGGACTATGTCCCATGGTGGGAATGGTGACGGGAGTGTTTCCTGCTGCAGTGGCTGATGGAAAATCCCACAGTTTGTTCCAGCCCCGACGTCATTAATTATGCATCTGGGAGTTTTGTGCCATCTTCTGTGGGAGGGCGGACTTGAAGGCATGTGCCCTGCCATCATATTCGGGAGTCATATTTAAAAGGCACCCAAACACCCAGAATGTCAAACCAAAAGCTGAGATGACTGCAAGGTCGTCCTCCAGCCCAGCTCCGAAATTTAGTGACATATCCCTGCACATCCTCCTGGACCATGTCGAGGTGCACAAGAAAGTGCTGTACCCACCTGATGGGAGGAGGCGGCCAAGCAGGATATCAGTGCTGCACGGGCGCAGGTAACTGATGCCATCAGTGCCCAGGGGGTGCACAAGAGGTCAGCAACACAGTGCCAGAAGAGAATGAACAACATTATTCGCTCCACCAGAGTAGGTCTCATCAAATGGTCAAATGGCCACGAAGACTCCAACATGCTAGGGTCGAAGGCAGTGGCAATGGCATGTCCTGCCTTGCAGCCCCATTTCTGTGCATCCATGCTGTGGTGGAGTGCCCACTATGCCTTCTTCGCCCTTCAGCAGACATGGAACACTGCATGGAAGGGGGTTGGGGGGAGAAGAGGGGAAACTAGTTTAGGCGCAGAGCGAACCAGCAGCCTCTGCAAATCACATGCCTGTCTGAGCCTTCCACTTGCCTGTGGATGTGCTCAATGCGGTGGAGGGAGCTGGTCCACAACCCTTCTGCCCAATTTGCACCAGTAATGACCTATCACAAAAGTGGGCTATCTTACGAGGGGCGGTATGATAAATGAACTAATTTCCACTACTTCAATCCATGCAACTCCTATCAAACTAGCTGTTCTCTTTGAGCAGGAAAAGATCCAAGACAACTGAAGAGAACATGAGAAGATGGGGGGGGGGGGCGGGGGGGGGCGGTGGGGGTGGTGCAGGGGGTGTGCCCATTTCTCAGGTCTTTCACAGAGTTCAAGGAGACGACATCCGAGCTCATAGGAGTGGAATGGAATGGACCATTGGCGATAGGGAGCTCGAACTTGGGTGTCTGTCCAGTAAAGATTCATCCATTCAATACAAACCTGAGGGTCAAATGTGCCTCCATGTTGGAGGCAGCTGATGCTGTCACTTGCACTCTCCTCTCTCACTTACAGGTGTCTCCAGGAAGAGACCAAGGCCCGAGGAGGAGGAGGAGGATGCCATATCAGGTCTCAGCCTCAGCCCAGAGATGAGCCAGGAGGGAGCAGAAGGGGAGAGCTCCACACCTGTAGTGGCACCACAGCGATCACATGCACCCTCCAATAGCTCAGGAACACAAACCTCGATGGGTATCGGTGCTTATTTAGAAAGGGTCACACAATATGGTGGTCACCGTACGGAAATATGTCCACAGCAGCAGGAGGCAGCTTGAGCCGAGGTCCCCGGCACTCGGGGGATTGCTGGGGAAGAGGCTTCTGTGAGGTCCAAGTCAGATGACAAGCCTATGAAATCAGCCTTCCAACTCATCATGGAGAGTCAGCAGAAGATGGGGGAACATCACACAGAGCTGATGGAAGCCCTCAACAGAGTGGCACACGAGTTGGAGGAGTCTGTCCGCCTGCTCTCCATGGGGAGGATAGCAGATGCCATGGACACCCAGGTCCAGCAGGACATCCAGTTTCTGCCAGAAATGTGCGTAGACCTGCATTCCATCACAGTAGCCATGGGTGAATTCCTGCAGTGGCAACACAAGAGGGAAACGAGGCACCTTGACATTCCTAGAGGTACTCCTTCCTCTCAAGGAGTCAGGCCAGGGCCCTTGGACACCCACAGGGAGGAGCAGCAGCAGCTGGACACCCCTAGGTCATTTACTCAGGAATCTCCAAGGTTGTCCACTCCCTCCAAATCCCCTTTGCCTGTGACCCTTTCAACCTCATCCTCTGTCATCACAGAGGGCACAGCTGATCCCCAGGACAGCCAGAGCAAGCGGCTCGCTCTGCCCCCTGTTACCCTATCCATCCCGTCCTACCACGTCCGCCCTGAGTTCACTCCCAGGGAGTCAGATATTGACTCCACCAACCCTTCCCTGTGAGCACATTCACCTGGAAATTTCCCCCTTTCAGAACTAGACATTCCTTTGCTGCCCATCCATACTTGCCCAAGGTGAAGTCCCTGGAGAATACTGAAGCCCATGCCAAAGTCCCTGGAAGAATACGGAAGTCCATGCCAAGCTCCCTGGAAGAATGCTGTAGTCCATGCTGAAGTCCCTGGAGAATTGAAGCCCACGCCAAACTCCATGAAAGTACGCGGAAGTCCATGCCGAAGTCCCTGGAACTCCAAAGCCTCAGCGAAGTTGAAGTTGCTGCCTGGGTACCTCCCACCTTCTGAAAGCTGTTTTGCGGAGGAGCCAAGTGGATGACACTCCACCAGCCAGGTGATGCACTGTTCTTCCAGAGTCGGACTGCAGTGGGCCTCCATCATCTTCTCCTCGGATGTCCATGAGCTGACCAAGGCAGTAAAGATAAGCCCCAGGTTTTGCATGCCATTCTGGTCCAGATGTGTTCTGGACCAGCGTGTTTTCCCGCTGACATAATGGAGAATCCTTCATGGGGAGTAATTCTAGTCGGGCCTTCATTTGCATCCCATTAGCGGGATGTAAATCAGTTTCACAGCCTCCAGTGGGATTCCCGATCTGCCATGGTGGGCAGTATCGGAAGGTCCCACTGTAATTTCACACCAGTGTAAAATCAATTTTTGGACCTCCCACCAAATTCTCCCCCGCCCCCAGTGCCCACCACTGATCCCGCCAGTGGGGGCATGGGAGAATTCCACCGTTATGCCTGGATACTTTGTGAATAGTTCCAGAGATGTGTCATTCACACTCATCTAAGTTGATTGCCTCAAGTGGGCTACCTTCTAGATAGCCTGTCCCCTTTCTGATGACTTTGTAATTTGTAGGGTAAAGCTATGTAAATTTTCGGCCATCTTAGGAGCTGCTTTAAGTCACTTAAAATGCTGTTGTTCAGTCTTTTTAGACTTAGCCAGTGGTTTTAGCCCACTCAATAAATAGTAATTATTGATATGAAATGTGTTTTTTTCTTTATTAAATCATTTTCCAACCTTTACCTTTAATAAAACTCTACACTATCAAGAAAGCTCCAAAATATATTGTAAAGGAGAGGGTTACAAGAAACCAACTTGCAAAAAAAATGTATAATTCAGCAATAGAAAGCAAAGCTGCACTTAAAGGCTTCTCTCACTTTAAGCAGTCTAAATCTCTGATACCAGCCAGAATTTTCCTTCCTTGTGACAAAGTCACAAAAAAGGATTGAAACAGGACGGACCACCCGGCATCAACCTACACACCGGAAATGACAAAAGCAAGCACAGCACTGTTGGCCCTGCAAAGTCCTCCTTACTAACATCTGGGGGCTAGTGTCAAAATTGGGAGATCTGTGTCACAGACTAGTCAAGCAATAGCCTAACATAGCCATCCTCACAGAATCACACCTTACGGATAATGTCCCAGACACCACCATCACCATCCCTGGGTATGTCCTGTCCCACCAGCAGAGCAGGCCCAACAGAGGTGGGCAAGGAAACTTCCTGCTAATTACCATGTACCGCCCTCCCTCAGTTGATGAATTAGTGCTCCTCCATGTTGAACATCACTTGGAGGAAGCACTGAGGGTGGAAAGGGTGCAGAATGTACTCTGGATGGGGGACTTCAATGTCCAACACCAAAAGTAGCTTGGTGGCATCACTACTGACCGAGCTGGCTGAGTCCTAAAGGGCATAGCTGCTAAATTGGGTCTGTGGCAGGCAGTGAGGGAACCAACAAGAGGGAAAAACATACTTGACCTCATCCTCACCAACCTGCCTGCCTCAAATGCATCTGTTCATGACAGTATCAGTAGGAGTCACCACCGCACAGTTGTTGTGGAGACGAAGTACTGCCATCACATTGAGGATACCCTCCATCGTGATGTGTGGCACAGTACCACTGTGCTAAATGGGATAGATTGCGAACAGATCTAGCAACTCAAGACTGGGCATCCATTAGACACTATGGGCCATCAACAGCAGCAGAATTGTACTCGAACACAATCTGTAACTTCATGGCCTGGCATATCCCCCATTCTACCATTACCATCAACCCAGAGGATCAACCCTGGTTCAATGAAGAGTGCAAGAGGGCATGACAGGAACAGCACCAGGCATACCTAAAAATGAGGTGTCAATCTGGTGAAACTATAACACAGGACTACTTGTGTGCCAAACAGCATAAGCAGCAAGTGGTAGACAGAGGTAAGCGATCCCACAACCAATGGATCAGATCTAAGCTCTGCAGTCCTGCCACATCCAATCAGGAATAGTGGTGGACAAGTAAACAACTCATGAGAGGAGGAGGCTCCACAAATATCCCCATCCTCAATGATGGAGGAGCCCAGCACATCAGTGCAAAAGCCAAGGCTGAATTATTTGCTACAATCTTCAGCCAGAAGTGCTGAGCGGATGATTCCTCTTGCCCTCCTCCCGCATCACAGGTGCCAGTCTTCAACCAATTCAATTCACTCCAAGTAATATGAAGAAACGGCTGAAAGCACTGAATACTGCAAAGGCTTAGGACACTGACAATATTCCAGCAATAGTACTGAAGACGTGCTCCAGAACCTGCCGTGCCCCTAGCCAAGTTGTTCCAGTACAGCCTCAACACTGGCATCTACCCAGCAATGTGGAAAATTGCCCAGGTATGTCCTGTATACAAAAAGCAGGACAGATCCAACCTAGGCAATTACCGCCCCATCAGTCTACTCTCCATCATCAGTAAAGTAATGGAAGGGGTCATCAACAGTGCTATCAAGCAGCACTTGTTTATCAACAGCCTGCTCATTGACACCCAGTTTGGAGTCTGCCGGGGCCACTCAGCTCCTGACCTCATTTCAGCCTTGGTTCAAACATGGACAAAAAAGCTGAATTCCTGAGGTGAGATGAGAGTGACTGCCCTTGACATCAAGGCAGCATTTGACCGAGGGTGGTATCAAGGAGTCCTAGCAAAACTGGAGTTAATGGGAATCAAGGGGAAAATTCTCCGCTGGTTGGAGTCATATTTAGCACAAACAGCCCCTTGCAAAGACATCATTCCGGTTTGGAACAGTGTCCCACATGGTTCAACCTAACAGTGCAGCCTTGCAGTGCAGCTTAGGAGAATGCCTGCATCTGAGCTGAGAGCTGCCACCAATTGGTCAGGTGGAGTGAGGCAGAAGTGGGTGGGGTTTCGGGCAGCCACGCAGCGCAACTAAACTCGTGCCATCCAAGTGGTGGCCAGCACTCTCCGGCATACATGAATGGGTCTTCAGACTTAACCAAAAGAGGTTCTTAGTACACTCATGCTAACCCATGTGTCTCTCTTTTTCATCCTGCAGAAGGAGTACGTCAGGAGCATGGATCCTGGTGATCTAGCTGTATGCCTTGTGGCTTAAAAGGAGCAAAGATGATGGATAAGAGAGCGATGGAGGCGCCTGGCTGCACAGAGGGATGAGCAGTACCCTCAGGAAGAAGGGGCAGCTGGGATGCCTGCGCACGCCGCTGAAGAGCCACAGCAAGCCGTCGCTGGTCAGCACCTAGCTAGACCCAGGATCTTTAGATGACGCCTTTCATTCCTGCAGCTGACCGTGAACCAATGTCGCCAAAGACTGCATATGTATAGGGAACTGGTCAGTCACGTCTGCCACCTGCTGCAGGATTTGGCGACATGAAGGGCACCCACTGTCAGTGGCCGTGAAAGTAACCTCGGCGCACAATTTTTAAGCCAGTGGCTCCTTTCAGGGCTTGACAGGTGACTTCTATGGAATATCACAAGCCTCCACACAAAAATGCATCCAGGTGGTCAAGGACACCATATTCATGAAGGCACAGAACTTTGTGCATTTTGCCCAGTATCAGGAAAGCCAGAAACCAAGAGTGCTGGGATTTGCGCAGATCTCAGATTTCCCACAGGTGCAGGGTGCCATCGACTACGCTCACGTGGTGCTCAGATCTCCATGGCAACAAGCAGTCAACTATGTCAAATGCAAGGGCTTCCATTCACTGAATGTTCAGCTGGTGTGTGACCACCACAAATGCACACAGATCCCAGGAAGCATCCACGACTCCTACATTCTCAGTAGTTCTCAAAATCCTGATGACTTTCAGGGTCCACAGAGGCTGCAGTGTTGGCTCCTCGGGGACAGAGGAAGTGGCTGATGACACCCGTGCAGCGGCCTCAGACTGCAGCAGAGAGAAGGAATAATGAGGCTCATGCTGCAACCTGTACTTTGGTGGAGCAAACCATCAGGATGTTACAAATGAGGTTCAGCTGCCCAGACCAGTTTGGTGGAGCCCTGCAATACAGTCCGCACAGAGTCTCACGTATCATCATTGCCTGCTGTACCCTTCACAACCTGGTGCTGCTACAGGGCAGGAGCTCGCCAAGGAGGAAATGGAGGACCTTCACATCTCCTCCGATGAGGAGGACATGGATGGGGATGAGGGTGAGGAGGTCCTCGAAGGTGAGGAAGACCGTGATGAGACCATTGCACTAGCCAGACGAAACAGGTGCGCTCAGGAGGCCCTCATAGCTGCTAGATTCATGAAGGATGATGACGAAATGCAGTGAGAAGACATAATAAATCCTTCATTGCATCTGTGAATGTTTGAGTCCTGTCTGGCTTAAGGCAGCGCACATACCCTCTGTGATAATGCTCCTGTCATGGAGATGCAGCAGATGCCCATAGTCTCTACATTCCAGGAGGATGATGATGACATGCAGTGGGGACACTCCATAGATCCTCAAATAGCTTTTGTGAATTTCTGACTCCTGCCTGGCTGATGGTAGCTCAGTTGCACACTGTGAACAGGGTCATATCATGGAGATGCAGTGGGGAAACTTTTACTTGTCCTGATCCTATGGCATCCTTTGTGAGCTTTCAGGACCAGACTGTTATCGGACACCAGTGCTGATGAGATCGGGAGCCAGCCACACCTCAAAAGTGCTGAGATCACACAAAATGACGGAACTCTGTGCCACGGGCAGCAATGTCAAGCCCCATCGAGGCACAGGCATGACTGATATGTCCAATGATTGTGAAGGCACAACATCAGTGTGCTGGGAAGTTTGCACAAAGCTCAGAGAAGAGGCCTTAGACAGATGTCACCTGTCTTTATCTTGTGCAGGGACCAAGGCTTCACATCCGAGTGACACAAATGCAATGCATCAGAACAAGGAGCCATAGGCAGGAGATATTCTTGGGAGTTTATTTACAATAGTGAAAACTCCATACAAGCGATTAACACCCATGCCCAGCCTGTGCAACTACATCTTCTTAACGCTTGGCCTAAATAGCCAAGTGGTTATGGTACTGGGTTTGTAACCCCAAGATCAAGAGTTCAAATCTCACAATGGCAAACTATAAAACAATGTAACTTCATCTAAGGCTTGGCCTAAATAGCCAAGTGGTTATGGTACTGGGTTTGTAACCCTAAGATCAAGGGTTCAAATCTCACAATGGTAAACTATGAAACAATGTAACTTCATCAAGAGATCAAATCTCACAATGGCAAACTATGAAACAATGTAACTTCATCTGAAACAGATGGAAACGGGTTTGTACTCGAAAGAGTTACATCTTCTTAACGCTTGGCCTAAATAGCCAAGTGGTTATGGTACTGGGTTTGTAACCCCAAGATCAAGAGTTCAAATGTCACAATGGCAAACTATGAAACAATGTAACTTCATCTGAAACAGATGGAAACAGGTTTACTCAAAAGAGTATCAAGAGTTCAAATCTCACAATGGCAAACTATGAAACAATGTAACTTCATCTAAGGCTTGGCCTAAAAAGCCAAGTGGTTATGGTACTGGGTTTGTAACCCCAAGATCAAGAGTTCAAATCTCACAATGGCAAACTATGAAACAATGTAACTTCATCTGAAACAGATGGAAACGTGCTTTAAAAGATTATCAAGAGTTCAAATCTCACAATGGCAAACTATGAAACAATGTAACTTCATCTGAATAGGAACAGATGGAAATGTGTTTGTACTCGAAAGAGTTACAAATAAAACAAATAACCAGATTTCTGGACTGCTGTGAGAGCCTGCAGCCATGATGGCAGTGGGCTGAGCCTGTTAAGGCTTGGCCTAAATAGCCAAGTGGTTATGGTACTGGTTTGTAAACCCAAGATCAAGAGTTCAAATCTCACAATGGCAAGCCATGTAACTTCATCTGAAACAGATGGAAATGGGTTTATACTCGAAAGAGTTACATCTTCTTAACGCTTGGCCTAAATAGCCAAGTGGTTATGGTACCGGGTTTGTAACCCCAAGATCAAGAGTTCAAATCTCACAATGGCAAACTATGTAACTTCATGCTTGGCCTAAATAGCCAAGTGGTCATGGTACTGGGTTTGTAACCCCAAGATCAAGAGTTCAAATCTCACAATGGCAAACTATGAAACTATGTAACTTCATCTGAATAGGAACAGATGGAAACATGTTTGTACTCGAAAGAGTTACCCCATATTATTGGCTTGGCCTAAATAGCCAAGTGGTTATGGTACTGGGTTTGTAACCCCAAGATCAAGAGTTCAAATCTCACAAGGGCAAACTATGAAACAATGTAATTTCATCTGAATAGGAACAGATGGAAACGGGTTTGTACTCGAAAGAGTTACATCTTCTTAACCTTCCTAACCCTGCCTCTATGACTTGGTGCTTCCCCAATATCCACAGTGGAGGTGTAGGCAGCCTGCTGACTGCTACGCCCTGTCTGAGATAACCTTTACAGGAGTCCTCTGGAGGACCGAGACCTAAGGGCCCCGTCCAACTTTCGGGGTCCTGCTGAGTGGCAGTGGCATCTTCCTCGGCCTGTGAAGCTGGATCTGCAGAGCTCAAAGGAAGAAGGGATTCAGCTGGGCTGGACACTCCCGGAGTCACCTGGGTGGATGGCCCCAGGGTGTGCACCTGCTGATCCTCCTCCATTTGGGTGCCTGAGGGCCCCTGGCTGACTCCTTGAAGAGAAGGGGAAACTAGGGTGAGATCGAGCTGCCATGCACCCTTCTTGTAGTGGCACTGTTGGATGCCAACTATGGCGTCAGTGATGGAGTTCAGCCCACCCAGCAGTGCAGGACCAGTGTCCTGGACCAAGGCCGCCATGGTGGCTGCTATCCTATCAGTGTTGACCTTGATGCATTGTCATGCTATTGGATAGACTCCTCCATCGTGCCTTACAGTCTGAGGAGTGCAGCAGACAACCCTTCCTGATGTTCCCAAGCTTGGCTTTGCAGCTCCAGCAACTGAGATAAGACCGAGTCCAGAGGCTCCTCATCTGATTTTCACGCCACATCGTCAATTTCCCGGCATGTCCCATCTCATTAATAATGCATTCCCAGGAAACATGCCAGATCACTGGTGCGGTGACCTCTGATTTGCCCGCCCTGCCATCACCTCAGACCATCAGTAGTCCAGGTGCTATATTTAAAGGGACACTGGTCCAAACCTTAATGAAGCAAGGGGCTGTGAGTGCCTCCAGCAATGACTGCACCATGACCACCTTTCGCAAGGGAATTCTACAACTTGCCCAGTCACCCAATTGCTCTTCTGGCCTCTAAATCACACATTAATTTACAATCTGCACCCGAGGGGTGAAATGTTCTAGAGCATTTGGTGGCACTTTCATGCTTTTTCATTGCTTGACTGGGCAGAAAAGCTTCAGAGGCCCGACTCCAAGCATGTCAATGGAGATGCAGCTGAACAATCGCAGCTGCAGACGAATGCTCACTTTTCATGTGCGTGGCCACTTCCCTCACACACACAGCCCCACCCCGGCATGTGCTTGAGTATTTCCTTCAGTCTGTGCTGCTATGAAAACAATAGCAGCAAATGACGTAATGTATCTTTTCTTCTTAAGAGTATGTGCTATTATGTTCTGTGTTTAGTTAACAAGTGCTGATTTGAATCAAATTGGAAGTACTAAGGTTAATCAACTTGTTAAGGTGTGAAAACTGGAATGTCATTAGAGGCCATGGTGATATTCTAGTTATTATCTCAAGGTATATGTAGCAGTCTTTAATTCTGGATAAGGTTCATGCACCTAAAGCTTGGCAGTTTTGAATTTTGAATGTTCAATTATATGAATTGGGAATTGATCCTGATTGTTTACTTATCCAGGTCGTTCCAGAAAGGTAATCTTGTATGAGAAACCTCTGACAAAAGGCCAAAAAGTTTGGGAATAATTGGATTTTAATCTAAAATGCTGTCTTCCTTGGTCAGAATGTTTTCTTTCAAAGTTGATAATGTTACGAATGTTTTTTGCTGTTTTCAATCCCCAAAGATAAAATTTGTGGAAAGTTCAAGAAAAAATACCAAACAATTGGGAAGAAACAACAGTTTGAAATGAGGTTTGGTTATTTTGCGATTGAGGAGATTTTTCAAAATTATGTCACACAAAAAGTGACACAATCATGTGCATCTGAGAATGTTTTGCTCTGCGTCTTGAAGGCAAGCAGAAAAGTCGACCCTTTCTGCTGACAGCTACTTTTTAAAAATTCACCATACAACTTTTATATTGATTAATGAAGATGTATTTTATATATTGGGCATTACTAAATTTTAAGTTTCTAAATTAACAGATATGATTGAACATATTAATCCCTATTAACTCCTAACCAGAGCCACAATGATTTTTGTTTTGTTTTACTTTTAAAACATGTAATCATGGTTTCCAGATCCATATGAAGACTGATACCACAGCAAGAGATCTAGAAGCTTTAAGAATTTATGAGCTTACCTACAAATATCAAATTTTGGATGACAGGCTTTATCTTTCAAAGTCTTGATTTTACAAACTCATGCCATTTATTATCTTTTGAGACAAAGTGCTTGAGAATGTGTGCCAAAATGAAAGCTAACTAAATTGATTGCAAGCACTTCTGTCTGATGTAAAAGCACCATTCAAAACCATAAGCCTGGTCGTAATTCTGAAGATTGGAATTGATAAAACAAATTGATATGTGTTACTATTACAAGCGCTTAAAGGGAAGTTTACTTGAACAAAACTGGTCCAAATCTCTTGCATTTAAAATTCAGAGTGATCTGTATTCTATTGCTGAACATGGCGAAGCCTCCCAAACAAGGGTTTTACTCAGGTGAAGATGCCACTTTGAATTGCACAGTTGATAATGCTAATGCCAACATTGTTGAGCCATGTCACCACAAGAGTTAATCCCTACAGCAACGAACATGTTACAACATCTGTATAATTTAAGCATATACTCCATGAAAGAAAGAAACTCCATGATCAGCGTTCCATAGATTAAGTCTGTAAAAAGGAGCTCTCATGCACACGAATTGTTTCTGCTGCAGGCAGGCATTTATTTCCACATTCCCTGCCTAATCTGAGTGCACCTGTCAGCACACTTCTTTTCTCATTTCACGTTTGGAGCCTTAGGCCTGTGATTTCTGATCTTCTGACTTTCTTTGCATTTCAGTTGGAAAATAGAGTCTGCAAAGAATGCGATCTATTGGGCCTACAAGGCTGAACATGACTGAATCCATTACAATGTTATATTATATCCATGCAAATAATTTGATAGGAGTTTTCATTTTACTAGTACTAATGTGATATAGAAATCAACTTAGATCAACTTAGATCCATATCTGGTTATTGGGGTTAGAACCATAGAAAGGTTACAGCACAGAAAGAGGCTATTGAGCCCATCATGTCTGCGCTAGCCAAAAAAGGGAAAAAAAGGAAACTAGCCATTCATTTTAAACCCACTTTCCAGCACTGGGTCCAAGGCCTTGCAGGTTACAGCACTTCAAGTGCAGATCCAGGTACCTTTTAAATGAGATGAGCATTTCAATCTCAACCACCAATTCAGGCAGTGAATTCCAGATGTCCACCACCCTCTGGGTGAAAAGGTTTTTCCTCATGTCCCCTCTAATCCTTCTACCAATCACCTTAAATCTGTTCCCCTTGGTAATTGACCCCTCAGCTAGGGGAAGCAGGTCTTTCCTGTCTCCCCTATCTAGGCCCTCAAAATTGTTTACACCTCAATTATGTCACCTCTCAGCCTCCTCTGTTCTAAGGAAAACAAGCCTAGCCTATCCAATCTCTCGTCATAGTTGCAATTTTCCAGCCCTGGCAACATTCTTATAAATCTCCTCTGTACTCTTTCCAGAGCAATTATGTCTCTCCTGTAATGTGGCAACCTGAATTTTACAATGATTCCGCTGTGGCCTAACCATTTTATACAGTTCCAGCATTATATCCCTGCTTTTGTATTAAATACGTTGTCCAATAAAGAAAACATTCCATATGCTTTCTTTACCGTCTTATCCACCTGTCCAGTGGATACACACTCCAAGGTCTCTCACTTCCTCTACCCCTCTCAATGTCCTCCCATTCATTGAGTATTCCCTTGCTTTGTTTGCCCTCCCCAAATGCATTACCTCACACTTCTCCGGATTGAATTCCATCTGCCACTTTTGCATCCATTCAAGCAAATCATTGATATCATTTTGGAAACAACAGCTATCCTCTTCACTATCAACTACATGGCCAATTTTAATGTCATCTGCAAATTTCCCAATCATGCATCCCACATTTAAGTCCAAATCGTTGATATATAGTTGAGAGTAAATTTCCACTTATCTGGCATAACTCCATCTTAAGAGCTGCAGAAACACAATGGCCTGAATTTTCCCGTTGGCGATTTGGGGATGGGGCCCGCTTGCTGACGGGAAAATGATGCAGGATGACATCAGGAGGAACCCCGGACATCATCCTGGTTCCGTTAAATTTTCAGGAAGGCGGACGAACAGCGCAATCGGCTGTCTGCCCGCCGACCTGTCAATGGCCAATTGAGGCCATTGACAGGGTAATTAAAGTAATTAAAGGCCCTGCCCATCCAACCTTAACCTGGCGGGCAGGCCAGGAGCCCCAGCGGGCTTCTGATAATACATCGAACCTCATCCACCAGTGGGATGAGGTTTCATGTTCCTTTTTAAAAAGTTTAATAAATGTAATGTGATATTTATTAACATGTCCCATCTCGTGTGACATTGTCACGAGGGGGACATGTTAATAATATTTTTATTTCTCTATTTTTTAACTTTTGTACACTGTCAGTATCTCCCTGAGACAGTTGGAGATTCCCTCCCACCCCCGGCACAGGAAGCGCATAAGCGCATAAGCGCATCCTGTCGGGCAGGCCGCTGGACTGGCCTTAATTGGCCTGCCCACTCAAAACGGCGGCGGGCCCTGTTTCGATGGTGGGGGTTGGCTGTCCACCTGCCGCCGAGCCGGTGGGGCCCGCACGCCCACCAAGGGCAAAATTCTGCCCTATAAAAATGGTGTAATAAAACTGTCTGTTCCTTATGCAACTTTCTCCTCAATAATTGCTGCCCACTTTCCCCTATCATTGCCTGCCTTTACAAACATGACACTCCTCGCTTGGGATAGAAATAATTTTTGATTACCTGCTAGCTTATTTTCTATTTGAATCACCTGACAGTATTCTAAGACAAAAGATATCCAGCCACCCTCAGTCTCTTCTGGCAGGAACTTTTAAGAGCTTGTAACTAACTCTGCACTTGGGATGTTTGTATGTCTGATTCTAAGTTCCCAGGTTGGCCTCTGGGAATTGTGGCTGCTTGTTGAAAGAAAGCAATCTTAGTTCTTTTGTTTGTTTTTCCTAAAGTAAACAGAAAAAAAACAGTACCAGTGCCAGATACCGTTACACCATGTAGAAACATTCCATAAAAAGATAAAAATGCAAACACAATGAGATGTTTAATTATTGATTGATTCCAGGACAAATACATTGGGCAAAATCGTCCCAGGTTTCCACTAAGTTTGTTTTACCCGACGTATTGTCCCAACTCTGCTGCATTAGTTATGCATTCCCAGGAAACACGCTATTTTGATGGCGGACAAGCTCTCATTCATTTGCCACTCCATTGCCAGCCGATTCATCACGCTGTGTGGCATATTTAAAGTCCAGCCAGACGCATCACAGCTCAGTGCTTCGACTACTGCAGGGAAGATGTCCATGAAAGTCAAAAAGGCTGCAGTCACCAGGTTTAGTGATACATAACTGGAAAGCCTTTTGGATGCCACTGCGGCCTGTCACGGTGTCCTCTACCCCCACTCTGGCTGCAGGATGGGCAGCGGTGTGACCAACCAGGCTTGGGAGGGCATGGCAGTGGTGATCAGTGCCAATGTTGCACAGAAGAGATTGGCCATCCAATGCAGATAGAGGATGAATGATCTCATCCGTGCAGCAAGGGTATGGCAACCATCTCATCACTCTAAACTCACACACTCAAGCTCATCATACATTCACTGGCATTTCACTCACTGCTAGCTAAAGGGGCATCACCACCCATTCTCACAAACACACCCTCATATGTCCATCTGCCTCATCCCTTCTGAAAAACATCTCCTCAGCCCTCACCATCTTGAGGCTACTTGCACAGATCAACATGTGCCCCCATACACACCCTGGGTTACCCTCCTTCCCCAGTACAATCCTCGTCCCTTGCCTGAGGCACTTCTCCCCCTTCACCAAGCAAGCCCTAGCCCTGCAGCCATTGAAAAGCCACCCACATATGGCTGATCTGGTAGGTAGAGACCTGTCCATGGGCCCCCCTAAGAGTGACGTGGTGCTGTCTGTGAAGCCTGGCGCTGATGGCAGTGAGTGCTGACCGAAGCAAGATCAGCAAACAAACCGTGAAGTCCCGAGCGAAGTAAAACCTGCCAGGTGCACATCGCTTATGCGATGTTGTGAAACACGTCAGCGTGTTTATCCGCTGACGTGCGCAGATGATCCAGTGGGGGGGGGACAATTCCGGCGCACTGGTCTAATAATGATATATTGATGTATTACAATGAGGTTCCCGACGTCCGATGGCGGGAAAAGCGGCCCGTTATTGGCGGGCTGAGCAGACGATCGCAAACTGGTTTCATGCCGTCATGAAACCAATCACGCCATATTGTCCGCTCACGTCACCGAACCCACACAATGCCAGCAGCACAGAAAATTCCAACCATTGTCATCTCTGGGGTGCTTTAATTATAAGAGTCAAGTTATAGATTCGAATGATGAATTCTTGTAACTTATTTGCTTGATCCTATTAGTCACATGCAAATTGCACTTCATAAACAAGGGGTTGAATAAAACAGGGGTTATGGGGGGAAGGCGGGGGAAATATGGCTCGCTACCATCCCTCCGGAAGCAAATTCGGCATGGAGCCAACTCCCCCCCCCCGACCCCAGCCCCCCCACACCAGCCTGCCCTGCAACCATAACCCACTGTGGGTGGGCCTAATAAGGGCATTGTGGGACTTATGCCTCTCATCAGGCTCTCTGATTGGCTGGCAGCAACATCAGTCCCAAAAGCACCAACAGCACGTTAGTGGTCACTGCAGGGACTGCAAGGAGAGGGGTTCGAAGGCCCATGGATTCCCGAAGCTAGTAAGTCAGGGGTCTTGGGCTGGAAGGGTTTCAGCAGAAGAAGAAGGGTGAAGGGGCAGAGGGGTGAGGGGTGTCCCTTCCTTCCCGCCTTTTGAAGAATGGAGTTAAAAAAATCTGCTGCCTGCTCCCGCCCAGTTGCCCATGCCAAAGGTTTTAAGACATGGGCAGCATATTGTCAGAGTCAGTAACAAGCTTAATTGCCCCCTGATTTCCTATTTGAATATGGCAGGCAGGCTGCTGACTTCGGCACCCCCCCACCCCCCTCCCCCCATATTATGGGGGTGAGCTCAGGTGCGGGTGGGAAGGTGGTGGGGTGGACATCCACCCTACTTTACAGCCCTACTTTACTTGCCCACCACACACCCAGGGGGGCATGTAAAATGCAGCCCGAGGTCCGGAACACAACGTTAAATTTAAACGCCAATATATTACACTTTGAATTGACACAAACATGGGCACGAGGAGAATTTCAAATATTGTGGCAACTGCCTCCGAGGTACTGGAAATTGTTTCACTTTGCATTAGCCGGAGTATAACATCAACAACTATTTTTTAATACTAACAGAAAGTTACGCGGTTGCTGCTTTGATACCATTAATTATTAACATATTCTGATACCGCCAGGAATGTGATGAGTTTCATTCTACTCTGATAAGGAAATTGTGGGATAACTCATGTCAACTCTATGCTGTTCGAAGCAGGTATCACCCTTGAAACATTACCTTTTGTACCATATTGTGGAGCTGTCCTCTCTGATATGTTGGGAAGATGTAAAATAGTTAATTTCATAATGGCTGCCTGCACTTGAGCATGTGTTAGTTTTACTCAGTGCAAAATACAACAGAAAGATGACAATAAAACTGGCATGGAATTTTCTTTTACATTTCATTTTGGAAACTAAGAATGGAAGAACATCGTGACATACTTTTTTGAAACTCCTAAAGTTGATTTGGGATGTTTGAACAATTTGAACGATTGGTCCCTGCACATATCATGTTCAGGTGCACAATGAGTCAGCACAGTACACAATTCAAAAAAGGTGGCATTGAAGACATAGTTGTGGACAATGGGGGATTTCAACCCTAACAAAAGGAGGACTGGTGTAAGTACGAACGAAGGTTAAACATTTGGCTGAAATTTAATAAAATATGAGGATAAAGTCAATGTTTTGCTCACCATGATGGGGCCTAGATGTTTTTGAAGTAGTGACAAATGAATGTTGCCCAAGAGACCCCAGTATCATGAACTATTCTGAAATTAATGAGATTCTTGACTCATTTTATGGCATAACTAAGAATGTGATTGCACTGAGAGTTGCTTGCTATGAAAGGAAGCAGTTGCCAAGTGAGAATGTTGCAGATTACATTCTCGAATTAAATAAACTTTCTCATTACTGTGAGTACAGCATGAACTTAAAAATCGACCTTAGAGATACGATCATAGGAGGCCTAAAGAACAATAAAATCTAGCCCAAGCTTTTGAGCAAAGGCAATATGCTGATGTGGAAGGAGGCCTGTGATGAGGCCACAGATATGGAAATGGCAGAAAGATATAGTTGCAGATTGCAAGGGAGTTCTTTCCCTGAGCTGGCAGGAGAGCTTGACCAGAATTCAGCAAAATCCAGGCCACAACAGCCAAGTTCACAGACTCAGAGTCAGAAATTTAGATGCTACCATTGCCATAATAGCCACCAACCCATTTCCAGTCAAAGTGCTATGCTTACGGGAAAGTCAGTCATATCCAGATGGCATGCAAGAGTAGAGGAAACAGTAATGCTCCTGGTCGTGGTAAAGCTCCAGGTTGAGGTCCTGATAGATCTAAAGTTAGCTCAGGAGTCTGGAAGTCCTCAAATGTGCATTTGATAGATGTAGAAGAGTTGGTGAAAAGTTGTGAAGCATGCTTTAAAATGAGAAATGATCCAACCAAGGTTCCTTCCATTCCATGGTCAAAAACAAGAAAACCATGGGAATGAGTACCTATCAATTTCTTTGAAGTGGAAGGGAAAGAGTGCTTTGTTTTAGTCAGGTAGGCAGAGCAGTGGCAAATGGAATTCAACCTGGAAAAGTGTGAGCTAATGCACTTGGGGAGGGCCAACAAGGCAAGGGATTACACAATGAATGGTAGGACCCTGGAAAACACTGAAGATCAGAGGGACCTTCATGTGCATTTGCATAGATCCCTGAAGGTAGCAGGGTAGGTAGATAAGGTTGTTAAGAAGGCATATGGGATACTTGCTTTTATTAGCTGAGGCTTAGAATACAAGAGCAGGGAGGTTATGCTGGGACTGTATAAAACACTGGTTAGACCACAACTGGAGCACTGCATGCAGCTCTGGTCACCATATTATAGGAAGGACATGATTGCATTGGAGAAGATGTAGAGAAGATTTACCAGGATGCTGCCTGGGCTGGAGGGTCTGGGCTATGAGGAAAGATTGGATAGGCTAAGGTTGTTTTCCTCGGAGCAGCGAAGGTTGAGAGAGGATCTGATAGAGGCATATAAGATTATGAGGGGCATAGATAGGGTGGAAAGGAAGGTACTTTTTCCATTGATAGAGGGGTCAATAAACAGGGGGCATAGATTTAAGGTAAGAGGTAGAAGGCTAAGTGGGGAGTTAAGGAGAAATTTTTTCACCCAGAGGGTGCTGGGAGTCTGGAACTCACTGCTTGGTGGTTGAGTCAGAAACTCTTGTAACATTTAAGAAGGATTTAGATATTCACTTGTGTTGTCATAGCCTCCAGGGCCATGGGCTAGGCACTAGAAAATAGGATTAGCGTAGTCAGATCTTTGTTGACCAGCATGTACACGATGGGCTGAATGGCCTCCTTCTGTGTTGCAAACGTCTATGAGCCTATAGCAAGTGGATAACTGTTGAATCCATGCCCAATACTAACAGTGATAAAACTATTGAGTTTTTGAGAAGTTGATTTGGAATTTATGGGTTGCCAGGGGTGTTGGTGTTAGATAAAAAACAAAAACAGAATTACCTGGAAAAACTCAGCAGGTCTAGCAGCATCGGCGGAGAAGTAAAGAATTGACGTTTCAAGTCCTCGTGACCCTTTGACAGAACTTCTTATCAAGTTCTGTCGAAGTGTCATGAGGACTCGAAACGTCAACTCTTTTCTTCTCCGCCGATGCTGCCAGACCTGCTGAGTTTTTCCAGGTAATTCTGTTTTTGTTTTGGATTTCCAGCATCCGCAGTTTTTTTGTTTTTATATTAGTGTTGGTGTTAGATAATGGCCTTTCATCTGGCTGAGAATGATAAGCTAATACATTTGTTAGTTTGTGTATTTTTATATCAATCAAAAAGTTGTACATTACCTCAGAGGGCTTCCACTGGCAATGAGGATAGTCTAACTAAAAGGTTCAATGTTACTATATTATATTGTAACCAGTGTTTAAAATGAAATACTTCTATTCATAGAATTAATTAAATAGTTAACATACAAAATCCCAAGATATTAAAGGACTTTTAATAATTGAAATTAGAATTTTCCCTTAATTTTTCAGAAATCTCTTCTGTTGCTGAGCACAAACTTAATGCTGATAAAGAGGATTCCTAACTAATCAGCATACAAGAGCCTAATTAGGTTGTTTTGGATTTTTTTTCATTTTCTGGCACAAGTTGCTCTTTGGCGTAGCCCAGTTTCAGTGACGATAATACAGGCTGCCTTTACATGTGAATGATGAACGAAAGGAGGTCTTGTGGCACAGTGATAGCATCCCTACCTCTGGGCCAGAAACCAAGGGTTCAAGTTCCACTTCAGGGTGGCTACAGAAGGTACATTCACAATGTGGCCAAACAGGTTGATTATCAGCCTGCATATCTTTCCACTATATCTGATGGTGTGAGTGGGGAAGAGTGGGGAAGATTGGTCAGCCATACTGCAGAAGGCAACAGCAAATCACTGCAATACTTTGCCAGGCATAATCATGGACCAATCCAATGGAAGTCCTTGGTCACCAATGCCCTCTTAGGGCATGGTACCTGAAGGAAGAGGAATGCAAGATTCTGGCAACTGACAGATAAAAACATCTAGTTTAAAACTGGTGAACTTGTTACTTAATCAATTCAATCTACAACAAGTAAGCAACAAGCTTACTCTATACTTATAACTCTTTGTAACCTGAGTTGAGCAGGTTATTAAGCATCACTATTTAATTTTAAAAAGGGTGTCAGGATAAACCCACTTCTGCAATCTATCCAGGCAGTTTTGAGAAAAGTTAAACTCTCCATTAAGTACACAGTGCACTTAAATTAAGAGATGACTTTAATATTATAATGTGGAGCAAAGTAAAGCATTTTACTTCCACCCTGTTGAAAGATAGTTCCTTCATATTGTATATTGCTTCTGCTCTTGATGTTCTTGTTCCCATTTCGTTCCTTCATGCACTACACATGACAACTCTCTGGCATTCATCAGGAATGTTCCTGCCCTCCTATCTGTAAATACTGTTTATGTTAAAACCCATTATTGTGTTGAGACAGAACAAGAGAATGTTGCAGAAGCTAGGCTTTATAAGCTTAGCTACATCAGTGAAAGCCTTCCAAAAATTTAAGAGTCCATTTACTACTGTGATGATTCTGGGATAGCTTTACTTCCAATATTGTTGTTAATTTTTACTCCCTCTCCACAAGGAAAAATATTTGCACAGCAAGCTGAACTGTGAGAAACAGCAAGAAATGCATAAAAACGAACAGATAAAAAAGATAGAGAAAAAAATAATAATGAGGAGGGCAGCGGGATATATTAATGGCATTTGGCTAGTTCCTAAAGTCTGTGTGATAAGTGCAGCTTCTGGATTTACCATGTGTATTTTTTGAAACAAAAGCATTTGTTGAATGTTGCCAACTTTGCACATCTCAAATGCACTCGAGGCAGAAACAGTAACTGCTCCATTCATTTTCATATAAATTTTGTATAAAAAGCAAGGGTTCCTCAATAAACTATCCAGCTTTCAGATATGCTAGGTAAAGATTTCACCAGTGACATTCAGTTATGTTACTTCCTTCACAAATCTGAGAAATTCATGAATCAGTAAAGCAATAAGTCCAACTGCGATATGACAATCTTTAACAAGAGTGACATAACATCTGTAATTTATTATTCTGTGTGCACAAAACTCCTGAAAGTCCAGAATACAAAGCAGTAAGGCACATCTGTGAAATGTTAGGATTTATCTCATCCATGCAAAATATTTGGCATAATTTTTCCATGTGAAACACATTGAAATTATCAAGTCAATCTGACAGAACCTAGAATTTATTTTCCATTCTCCATTTATGTGAGATTTGTTAATACTTTAAAACTTCAAAATACAATGTTTGTAATTTCCAGTGTCTAAAGGAGATAACTTACTGATAGATGACATGTGTTTTTTTCCTCCTTTGAAATGCCTCATCAAGTTATGGGGCTTTGAAAAATTATTCAAACACCCACTGGTCATTTCAGGAGGCAATCCAAGAAAAGAGGGGATTTAAAACTAATTAACTCAGCAAAACTCACTGAACCTTGAGGAGGAAGTCTGCAATGTTATGGGATGGTAACATCATTGTGCTTTGTTAGAAGTCAACAAGTGGCATTGCTTTGAAAAATGATGCCATAAGCCTTTGGTAATTTCAGTAGGACACATGAGAAATTGGAGGCTTTCAAATGTTTTCACCTCATGCAATCATGACAGGCCCAAAGGCTGCAACCAGCTCAACCATTTAAGAAGTAACTATTTTCAAGAAATGGGTCAGCTTCATACTGCAATTAAATATTGTAATAATTTTCTCTAAAACTTAATACTGGCAATTTCTAATACGGTTGAAGTCAAAAGTTTCTAACACTTCAGATCATGAAAATATGAAACAAAAATGAATTTACAGAAAATATTTAATCTTTTTACATTCCCATTGCTAAACTGAAGATGGTCAATTTTCTGCATGATGCGGGATTGAATCGTACATTTTAATTTCTGGTACCTAGATACCTGGATTCGAATTCAGTTTTCAATACAAAACAGGGAGATAAGATTGGAAGATTGGTCATCGTGGGCTACTTGTATTGGATTTAGCAGTCAGTTATGAGAATCCCTAACAGAGGCCAATTGAGCAGCCTACCTGCGCAATGTCTAGTACTCAGCCTGATATTTGGTAAAATATGCTGTTGGGGTAAGTTTTTTTTTATGTTTAAAATGTTCCTGTTTATTCATGCTTAACCACAAGGGAAATCATGTTCGTCTTAAATTTGACATAAGAAATATTTAGGATTAGCCAGAACAAAATTGAAGCCAGATGCTTATCAGCCTGTTGTTTTCTTTGTTCAGTCCCATAAATGTTTACAACAGCAGGTACTCTGACTCTAAAAAGTTTTGAATAAAGGAAATCTTCCAAAAAAGTTAATTTTGTTTTTTCCATTTCTTGAAATTTTTATTGGAAGTTCTCTAGCATTCAAAGTACATATTGATGAAATTCCTTTGCAACTATTTTAACAAAAGTGTTAACCTGTTTATTATTTTAAACAGTTTAATCGTTACTTTGTTAAAATAGTGCCAGAGGTATTTCATACATGTGTTAATGCCTTTGTAACTAAGAAACACTGCAATTTCAACCCAATGTTTGCACTGGCAACTGGTAATTGATGCATCTGAATTTTTCCCTGTCCCGGCAGAGTGTCTATGGTGAGTTCCTTTCACAGTATAATGGAATCATTAGCCAAGGGCAGTATTTAGATCGAATTCTCCAACCAGTTTGTTGCCTTCATAAATTGTCAACACAAAATAGCCATAAAAAGGTTAGTGATCTGGCGTTCTTTTAAACAAGAGCTTTTCTTGCTATCCTTACTGTCCAGGTTCATAGCTATGGAATCCAGTGGAAACTGACTCCGGCATATTCTATATATGCCTTGCTGATGGTCAAGAATCACATGACCATACATCCAATCTGTCAAAATTAAATGTACATCATTCACCACTCGAACAGAGGTAAGAACTACAGAACCATGAGCCTGGCAACTATTTGCCTAAGATAACCTTTAAGTCACTAGAGAAATACAAGATCAATATAGAAAATTTATAATGCTTTCCAACCCAAAGCTCCACAAAATGGACAGTTTCCAATCTCCCAAAGAGACACACAGTTTCCACCAGTCATCTGGATGATTTTTAATTCTGAAACAATTTCACTGGGTAGTCAGAAACACAAACTGTGAAAATTAGCTACAAGAACAATAGGTACATTTGTTTTATGACATGGTCCACACTGATTAACAACACAAACCAAAAAGAACAATAACACTATATTATGCAAAATCACACAGGACCTTTGGGCTAAAAATTCAGAAGCCCAGATTTTGGAGCACTGGAGTCATGGTTTGCAACTTGCCTGCTCTTGTTCAGATTGAGAGAGGCAACAAGCTCATATAAGCACCTTGTCTGAACGATTTCAGTGCTAGCTAGTGTGCCTCCAATGATGCTGTCTGCTGTTGAATGTTGCACTGAGCTCTGCACACAGCAAGAGGTCCTGGCAGTGTTGTTTGCAGAAGACAGGCTGTATTTTAAATGGAAGTGAAACAAAAAGATGGAAGAGAAATTCTTGCAAAATAAACAGCAGGGCAGAGAGAGGGATTCATAGTAGTAGATTTAGCACTGGACCCAAGGACTTGGCAGCAATGCCACAAGTCTAATGACCTCACACAAGTAGTCAATGCTAATGAATGCATCCTCATGTGATATTTCCTACCACAACACCAGTCTCTCACACTGCCTAATACACCAACATCCCCATCACTCACCAAGCAGCACTCTTCAATATTAAGGGCTCACATTTAATATCCAGATATTCCACCTCACCCTCCTGCACATACCAATGCTGTGAGCCTCATACCCACCACTTACTACCTCCATATACCTCCAGCTATTTATTTATGGGAGGCACATAATCCAACACAGTGCTCCACAGCAACTGACATTCTGTCCTCTGAGCTGTTGGCCGTGCATGCCAGGTTGAGTATCAGGAACTTTTTGTCACTGCTGTTCTCTTGCTCTCTTTCCTCCTCCTGGGCCTTCTCTGGCTGGGCATGTGGCAGCTCTTTGGCATCTGAAAGTAGGACCAGATTGCCTATATAGAAGGGAGCCGAGTAGAAACAGTGAAGAACTTGAGCACCCATCTCCTGAGATTTACAGAGGAGATGATTCTCTTCATGATGTGGCCGGCTATGGCAGAAACCAAGGCACCTGGTGCAACTGAGAACATTTAGGATGATGGCCTGCCTTATGCCCCATCCCAACTCCCAGCTCACGCTCATCCTGCTATCTGGCATGATGAGCAAGTTGATGTTGCAACCATGGACCTCAAACTTCCCACTCCAACCCCCTGCCCTCCAATAATTTTTCCCTTCTGATTTCCTACTTTCAGATGCCAAAGAGCTGCCAGCTGCCCAGCCAGAGAAGGCTCAGGAGGAGGAAAGAGAGCAAGAGAACAGCAGTGACAAAAAGTTCCTGATACTCAACCTGGCATGCACGGCCAACAGCTCAGACACCAGCACTACACTTGCCTTGAAGTGAATATAGAGTTGGGGTCAGCACATGATGAGACATTTGGACATGAGTGGGGCTGCTGGCCAAAGTGAAAGGAAAGTTCATCTTCCAGTTCACCGGCGGGCAAGGTGGCAGACAGGTACTGCTGCAGAGGACTCAGATAAGGGCTTCAATAGTGCAGCACACAGGAGAACACTGAATGGGCACATAGAGATGCTGGGTGCATTGGCTGGCCTGCTAAACAGACTCTTGTCATTTTTGCAGAAAACGAGGGAGTCAGGCTCCACATTGATAGAGGCCATGGTGTGGAGCTTGCCCTCTCTGCAGCCTCTGCTCCATGTTATGCTGCAGACCCAGAAGCACAGCCAATGCAGCCCCATACCTGTTGCAGCCATTGTGTACACAGATCACCTACTTCCCTGCCTCCCTGTGAAGATGAGGCAACACTGTCTGGCAAATGCAAGAGCTCACCAAAACACTTCTAAAGACATTGCACAGCACTCTTAGACACCTTGTAATCAAAAATGTTCAAAAAATTATTTCACTTGTAATTAGGGCCCATGACCCTTTAAATAATGCCATAGCAACGTTCACCTTGCAGCTTCATACTTATTTTTTCAAGGCAAAACAACACAGATGCTACCTGCAAATTTATTGTCCAGGTTTGGAACCCTGGCATTACAGCAGCCCATGCTCTGTGTGACATCAGGGTAGCACCAAATCAATGTTTTCTGGCACATGCAGATATATGTAGCCTTATCCTCACAGAATGCTGTGTAGGCTCCATGGGAAGCTGTAGGCAGAGCATTTTCTGCCAAGAAATGGAGGTAGGTATACATATTGGCGCTGTTCTACTGAACTTCACCACTCTATTTTCAACAGGAGCGCAAGGTATTAATGTGAACACTTGCTAAGTACAACAGTTTCTAAACCTCAATTAAACTGAAGAAAAAGATTATGTGTCATAGAAAGCTGGATTGTAAAATCATTGACCATCTTGGGTGGCCTCATGGTGAAAAGATTTCATGGCGGTCAAATCCTAATACTTATAATTAATTTTGCACAGAAACCTACAATTCTTTTATTTTTGCTCAGCTCTGTGTAATATGGATCACCTCATTACAGCCTTGGTTCAAACATGGACCGAACAGCTGAACTCCCGAGGTGAGATGAGAGCGACTGCCCTTGACAGCAAGGCAGCATTTAACTAAGTGTGGCATCAAGGAGCCCTAGCAAAACTGGAGTCAATGGGAACCAAAGAGAAAAGTCTCCACTGGTTGGAGTCATACCTAGCACAAAGGAAGATGGCTGTGGTTGTTGGAGGTCAATTATCTCAGCTCCAGGACGTCACTGCAGGAGTTGCTCAAGGGAGCGTCCTCGGCCCAACCATCTTCAGCTGCTTCATCAATAACCTTTGTTCCATGATAAGGCCAGGAGTGGAAATATTCACCGATGATTGCACAATGTTCAGCACTATTCGTGACTCCCCAGCTACTAAAGCAGCCGATGTCCAAATGCAGCAAGACCTGGACAATATCCAGACTTGAGCTGATAAGTGGCAAGTAATATTCACGCCACACAAGTGCCAGGCAATGACCATCTCCAACAAGAGAGAATCTAACCATTGCACCTTGATGTTCAACAGCATTACCATCACTGAATCCCCCAATATCAACATTCTGGGGGATACCATTGACCAGAAACTGAACTGGACTAGCCATATAAGTACTGTGGCTACAAGAGCAGGTCAGAGCAACAAGTGACTCACCTCTGACTCCCCAAAGCCTGCCCACCATCTACAAGGCACAAGTCAGGAGAGTGACGGAGTTCTCCTCACTTGCCTGGATGAGTGCAGCTCCCACAACACTCAAGAAGTTTGATACCAGTTGACAAAGCAGCCCGCTTGATTGGCACCACATCCACAAACATTCACTTCCTCCACCACCGATGCACAGTAGCAGCAGTGTGCACCATCTACAAGTTGCACTGCGGGAATTCACGAAGGGTCCTTAAGCAGCACCTTCCAAATCCACAACCACCACCATCTAGAGAAACAAAGGAGCAGATAGGTGGGAACATCACCACCTGGAAGTTCCCCTCCAAGTCACTCACCATCCTGACTTGGAAATATATCACCATTTCTTCACTGTTACTGGGTCAAAATCCTGGAACTCCGTTCTTAACAGCACTGTGGGTGTATCTACACCACATGGACTGCAGCAGTTCAAGTAGACAGCTCACCACCACCTTCTCAAGGGCAACTCGGGATGGGCAATAAATGCTGACCCAATCGTGTGAATGAATGATAAAAAAAAATTACTGTGCACTGTCATTTGTATGAAAATCTACCCCTTTGATGCTAAAAATGATATATTTCAAAATTTATTGATCACTGCTTTGACATTTCTTGAATCTTAATGATAGAGCAGGATTTGTACAATGGATTGTGTCTGTAACAATATATGATTTCTACTGTCAACTTCTAAAAGTGAAAAAATTCAGCACCTACTTATCTGAGAAAATACAATTGATAAAAGTGAAAGCCCCACCCGAAACAATGCTTTACTATTTCAAACTAACATAGGAACCTCAACAAAGAAAAATGTTTTGACACATTATACCATGCTGGTACAATGAAATTGCTGTGTTAAGCGGAAGCTGTGGTTTGTCACTATTATATAGAATCATTCAAGCACATGTACTATTGAGTTATTGTGAATTTGGCAGAACACATGCTGTCCCCAGAGGTCTGACAAAACTACTGTTGTGAAAATCAGATAAACATACAAAGAAATACACAAATTTATGCTGTGCCTTATCATCTTAGTGAAATATCTCCAAGTACTTCACACAATCACTTTCATCGTGAAGTGACTTTTCATTTAGGCAAATATTGTGGGAGACATGAAAGCGGAAGATAATGCAATATTTGAACTCTACATTCTTAGATGTGGATTTCTGATACAGGGTCGCATTATTTTGGTCTGATAGAGCATGGAAATGAACCCAGTAATTCCCAATTAATGAAAATGTATAATAGTAAAAGTTCAGGCATTTCCAATCTCATTCCAAAGAATGAAAACTTCATTTTGGTTCATTAAATGAAACATTCGCCTAGAGACTCATTTTCCTTCCATTTTATGCAAGTTCATGTTGTGACAAATGGCTGCTGGAAGTTTTGCCATTGTTCACATTTTCAGCACCATCCTATTACCATCAACATATCTGCAGAATGTTTCAATGCTAATGAATGCACAAAACATGAAAGCTTTGCCCATTTGCACCATCAGGTAAGACAAGGGAATTATATTTTACATCTCTGTTTCATTGAACATTTGTAACAATGTCATAGACTGGATTTCAAAGTAATGCTTTCTCATAGAACTAAAGGGCTTTACAGTAGAGAAGGAGGGAGTCCTTGCACATCAGTGCGGAAGATAAGGCTGAAGAATTTGTATCAGCTGAAGCAATTTGCATTGTTGAAGCATCTTCAGCCAGAAGTGCCAAGTAGATAATCCAGCTCAGCCTCCTCCTGAGGTCTCCACATCATTTAATGCTGGTCCTCAGCCAATTCAATTAACTTCAGGTGATATCAAGAAATTGTTGAACACATTGGATACAGCAAAGGATATGGGCCTTGACATCATCCCGGTTGTAATGCTTGTAACGTAAGACTTGTACTCCAGAACTAGCTGCACCCTTAGCCAAGCTGTTCAAGTACAGCTACAACACTAGCATCTACACGACAATGTGGAAAATTGCCCACATATGTGCTCTCCACAAAGATCAGGACAAATCCAGTTGAGCCAATTACTGTCCCATCGGTCTACTTTTGATCATCAAATTTATGGAAGATGTCATTGACAGATCTATCAAGTAGCACCTACACAGCAACAACCTGCTCACTGATGCTCAGTTTGGGTTCTACCAGGACCACTCAGCTCCTGACATCGTTACAGTATCGTGCCCAATACAGACATGTCATATTATGAGCTTTCAGTCAATACTTTTAAAAATTGAACACAAACAAACTGTTAAGGTGACTGCCATAAATCATGTGACTTTTAGCATTTGGACTACAGGCAGTGTTAAATCTATGGCAAATACCTAATTAAATATGAGCATTGGTGAGAGTACCTCACAGCCATCTGTGTAATTCACACATCTCGCTGTTTAAGGATAGGCCAATTGCTAAAGACAATGGAGTTTCCAAACTGCCTGACTACATGTTTCACACTGGACTAAAAGGAAAATTAAAACTCAATGACCATTATCAACTTCCCATTATATCACAATGGCCTCCCCCATCCAAATTAGACTGGATAGACCTCAGAAGTCTTAACCCAGCAGTCATGTGATCAAAACTGGTTTCAGGGACTGTAGCTTTATTACCCCAGGACCCTGCAGATCTATCAGAACCATCAGTTGTCAGCTGTTTGAGAACCAGATTCTGAAACTAGCAAAAGTACTTGACCTGTTCCAGTTTCAAAGTTCACCTGAGAATCAACTTCCTAAATATTCACCTACAAGAAACCTCACAACCTGCTATGAACTCTTTACAAGACAAAACCCTCATTTCAATTTTAAATCACCAAATCCATTCAAGATGGAGATGAAACCTTAAGTCTACCACATGAGAGACCAGAAATTGTAAATCAGAGACTGAAGTAATTTAATCTGTTAAAGTGTACTATGGGCAGAATTTTGCCCGAGGCAGCCAGGCTTGGTGGGGCGGGCAGGGGTGGTCAAGAAGCCAACCATCGCCTGCTCTCTGCACCGCACTGTGATTTCACGCTGGCAAGCCAATTAAGGCCCGCCCAAAGTGAAATGCTAGGGGCAGCACTGAGCGCAGCCTGTACAATGGGAGGGGGGAGGGTGAGCGCACCCACTCACTGAGTGAAGATTTCTGCCCTATGTTTATTGGTATCCAATATTTGTTTGTGTGTTTGTGTTTTTGTGTGCGTGTGCATACATGAGACTGAGTGTGTGGCAATACATTAATTCGGGGTAACTCTGTGAAAATAAGTAACCTTCTTTATTTTAAACTCACAAGAGCTGAATTATTCCTGTTGAATTATTTAGTTAGAATACACATCCCAAGGATAAGAAAAGAAAGACCTCTTTCCATACAAAACATATTGATTATGGGAATTAAGAGAGCACATACATTCTGTCTGTGACAACAGTCTTGGCCGAAACATGGGCAAAATAGTTGAATTCTACAGGTGAGGTGAGAGTGACTGCCCTCGACATCAAGGCAGATTGAGTGTAGAGTCAAGGAGCCTTTGCAAAATTGAAGTCAATAGGAATCGGGGGAAAACTTCCACTGGTTGCTGTCATACACAAGGAAGATGGTTGTGGTTTTAGGAGGCCTAACAACTCAGCTCCATGACGTCACTGCAGGAGTTCCTCAGTTTAGTGTCCTAGGCCCAGCCATCTTCAGCTACTTCATTAACATAAGGAGAGAAGTGGGTTGTTCACTGCTTATAAGATCATAAAAAATAGGCCCATGAAGTCTGCTCTGTCATTCAATAAGATCATGGTTGATCTGATAGTGGCCTTAACTCCACTTTCCTTCTTGCCCTCCAGAACCCTTGGCTTCCTTGCAGATTAAAAATTTGCCCAACTCAGCCTTGCATGGTATTCAATGACCCAGCCTCTACTACTCTCTGAGGAAGAGAGTTCCAAAGGCTAATGGCTGTCTGTGAGAAGAAGTTCATCTCCAGCTTAAATGGAGACACCCATTTTTTTTAAACTGTGCCCCTGGTTCTGGATTCCCCCATGAGAGGAAACATCCTCTCAGCATCTACCCTGTCAACACCCCCTCAGAATCTTATATGTCTCAGTAAGATCACCTCTCATTCTTCTAAATTCCAATGAGCATAGGCCCAACCAGCTTAACTTTTCTTCATAAGATAATCCCTTCATCCCAGGAATCATCCGAGCGAACATTCTCTGAACTGCTTCTAATTCAAGTATATCCCTCCTTAAGTAAGGAACCCAAAACAGTCTGCCCAATGCCCTGTACAGACGTAGCAAGACTTCCCTGCTTTTATACTCCATCCCCCTTGTAATAAACGTTCAATTTGCCTTCCGAATTTCTTGCTGTACCTGCATGCTAACTTTGTATGATTCATGTACAAGGACCACCCGGACCCCTCTGTAGTGCAGTGTTCTGCAGTCTCTCTCTATTTAAAAAATATGCTACTTTTCTATTCTTCCTGCCAAAGTGGACAAACTCTCATTTTCCCACATTATACTCTATCTGCTAATTTTTGCCCACTCACTTAACCTATCTATATTCCTTTGCAGACCCTTTGTACCTTCCTCACAACTTGCTTTCCTACTTATCTTTGTATCATCAGCAAATTTGGCTACAAAACAGTCTGTCCCTTCAACCAAGTCATTAATCTTCTTCTTCAGTTCTCAGCCCAAAGGCAGCTTCAACCCACAGCACTGCGATCTCCACCACGGGGTTAGGGCAAGGAGGCAGGTCCTAAATCCACCCCAGCCAGAACAAGGATTGAGCCCAGTGCTATTGATACCAATCTGATCCATACTGGTCTTCCTGCCCGTGGATGAGGTTCCATGCTTTTTCCAAGGCCCATCTAGACACCTGGTCTGCCCGCCAACATTAAGGTTGGACAAGCAGGTCCATCAACCATATTAATGAGTTTTTTAATGGCCTTAATAGGTTGTTGACAGTTTGGTGGGCATGAAAATCTGAATGACGCGGGGTGATGTCAGGACGCATGCTCGACATATCCCTGCATCATTTTATGCATCAGCGAGCGGACCCTGCGCTGCTTGCCGACAGGAAGATTTTGGCCGTTAACTCTGTTACTCCCCACAGATGTTGCTGATTATTACCAACGTTTTTGGTTCTTATTTCAGATTTCCAATAGCTGCAGTATTTTGCTTTTGTTTTGATCCAACCATCTTCAGCTGTTTCATTAATAACCTTTCCTTTGCCATAATCTCAAGACTGGGACTATTCGCTGATGGTTCCATAGTGTTCAATTCCATTCACAACTCCTGCAACAATGAAGTTGTACATGCCAGTTTACAATAGGAAATAAAAACTGAAAATGCTAGAAACACTTAACATGTCAAGTAACATCCAAAGAGAGCGAGGAGTGAGGGATGCAAGGTTAAGATTTCAAATCAATAACAAAATGTCATCAACCCAAAATATTAACCCTATATTCCTCTGCTCACAGTTACTGACTGACCTTCTAAATGTTTTCAGCATTTTCTGTTTTTATTTCAGATTTGCAGCATCTGCAGTGTTTTGATTTTTGTTTTATAGTCTGCAGTTGGACTTGGACAACATCCAAGCTTGGTGCCAAACAGGTGCCAGGTAATAATCATCTCCAACTAGAGAAAGTCCAGCCAGCTACCCTGATCTTCACTCGCATCACCATCTCCAAGTGCTGAACCACGAAGGTCCAACAGGTTACTGCTGACCAGACACTTAACTAGACCAGCATTAAGGTTGTGAGCTGTGGGTGGAGGCTGATTACACTGCAACAAGTAACTCCCTTCTGAGTCTTCAAAATCACATTCTATTTACTTGAAGACACAACACTCAAAACCTGACACCATCCATAACGTAGCAGCTCATTGACCTCAATATTCACCCCTTGTACGACAAACACAATTTGGCTGCAGTAAGCAATATCTAAAAGAAGAACTGCAGCAATTCACCAATGTTACTTTGACAGAACCACCCCCCACCACCCAACAAGAACAAGAAAAGCACAGGTATGGGAATATCACTTATAAATTTTCCTTCATGACAAACCATCCTGATTTGGCCATATATTGCCATTCCTTCAGCATCATTGACTCAATACCTTAGCAATTCCCTCTTAACACTACCATTGAAGCACCATTGCCACAAGAAATTGATGTTGAATAAGGAGATACACCACCACGGCTGAAGGCAACTAGGGATGGGCAATAAATGCAGCATTGCCAGCATTGCTCACACCCCAGGAACAAATTTAAAAAAGTTGATAAAAACAAAAAAACTGTGGATGCTGGAAATCCAAAACAAAAACAGAATTACCTGGAAAAACTCAGCAGGTCTGGCAGCATTGGCGGAGAAGAAAAGAGTTGACGTTTCGAGTCCTCATGACCCTTCGACAGAACTTGCGTTCGAGTCCAAGAAAGAGTTGAAATATAAGCTGGTTTAAGGTGTGTGTGTGGGGGGCGGAGAGATAGAGAGACAAAGAGGTGGAGGGGGTGGTTGGGGGGGTGTGGTTGTAAGGACAAACAAGCAGTGATAGAAGCAGATCATCAAAAGATGTCAATGACAATAGTACAATAGAACACATAGGTGTTAAAATTAAAGTTGGTGATGTTATCTAAACGAATGTGCTAATTAAGAATGGATGGTAGGGCACTCAAGGTATAGCTCTAGTGGGGTTTTTTTTATATATAATGGAAATAGGTGGGAAAAGGAAAATCTTTATAATTTATTGGGGGAAAAAAAAGGGGAAGGGGGAAACAGAAAGGGGGTGGGGATGGGGGAGGGAGCTTACGACCTAAAGTTGTTGAATTCAATATTCAGTCCAGAAGGCTGTAAAGTCCCTAGTCGGAAGATGAGGTGTTGTTCCTCCAGTTTGCGTTGGGCTTCACTGGAACAATGCAGCAAGCCAAGGACAGACATGTGGGCAAGAGAGCAGGGTGGAGTGTTGAAATGGCAAGCGACAGGGAGGTTTGGGTCATTCTTGCGGACAGACCGCAGTCAGTTTTACTCCAGCAAAAGAATTCTACAAAAGAAATCTAGATTTTTCAATTTAAATTACTTTGCAGTTTTTAGGATCAGGAAATCTTTGACATTTGTATGTGTGTCTCAAAATAATTCTTCAACTACAATATTACATTTCTGAATTTTTTTTATTATTACTTTCTTGAAATCGTTAGATATGTTTAACAAAAGATAACTGTAATAACTGAGGTCTAAATCTGTAACTGGGTCAAAACATGGCCCTGTGAGGCAATATTATGTGACAGCCTATTTTTATAATTCCTGTAGATGGAGTTGTGAGGTAACTTTATATAACTTGGAACTTCCTAACTACTATGTGTTGAGGTTGCAACATAAAATGAATAGGAGCCAGAAAAGTATACCTCTGCCTGAACAAAAGCGAAATCTTCACATTATAGGCATTTGATAAAGTTTGAACCGGTTTACTGTTTTTTTTTAAAATGTGCTTCCTCAAAAGTACTGTTGAAGAATTGGATCTCAAACCCATTCCCCCATTTAAGGAACAACACCACCCCACGCTGCACCACCCACCCACTCCACATCACCCACCAGCACTCCCCCACCCCCTATAACCCGCACCAACTGAGGCATTTTGAAATCCCACTTTGAGATATGTTTCCAATCCTCAGTTAATGTAGTTTCCTCTGACCTATCATTCCTCTCTCTGGCCCTCATTCCCCCTCCTCCCATTCCCTTTATTTTCTCTCCTCTCCCACCAGCCAGATGAAATACTCCAATATTAAAGACCTGGAAGTGGAGATTATTTATCTGTTATCTCAGCTCAGAGCACTGTAATGTGGGAAGACCCACAAGAGACAAGGAGAGAAAACAAAGACACATTAAAAATTAAGCAATTTTAAAATTAAATCTTTGGCAGTTGCACAACACAGCAAAAAAAATTCATACTCATAGCTTTGTGACAGAGAAATTGAAGTCATAGTTCACATGCTACTAAGAAATCGAAATGAGTTAAGAGGACCAAGGAGCCCTTTCCTTGTTGGCAATCGAACACTTCTTGATGAACTGGTTGAATGTGTACTGAGACAAAAGACAATTGCACAGAATATTAACTCATGAAGATGTTTGACATCAGGGAAGAACCTTTCCAGCTGAAATGCAGCAGTTTACTGCATTTACTCCTTCCCCTGTAAGAGTCTCTTGAACACTATGTTCAGTTTTGAAAACAAAATTTTACAACTGCTAGTTTTACTCCCAATTACACTATAATGCTTTCTTGCTGTTAGAATACTTACTGTTAAAAAGAAAAGTATAATAAATCAAATGGCCAAAATTTGGTGACAAAATCCACTCTTGCTTCTGGAGTCAAGTAACTAAACTAACATGTGTTTGATGCCCATGTAATGTGTCATTTCAAGCATTTCAAACTAAAGATTATAAAGGGGAAATAAATTAAGATTTGAAGGCAAGTACCTTTTTATGGGACTATTCAAGCTGGATCTTCAATTGACTTCCTATTGAGAGACTCCAACCTATAAAATAAAAGCAAAATACTGCGGATGCTGGAAATCTGAAATTCAGATTTTCAACCTTTAAAATGTTAAATAGTGTTTTTAAAACCTAGTGAGTAAAAATGTCAAATAAATATAACTAAAGGTCTTGGTACTGGGCATTAGTTAAACACATTCTCTGATATTGACACATATGCTCTGCAAAGAATAACACAACCAGATATTTCCTTCTCAAATAACTTTTTTTTTTAAAAAATAAGGTCCAAAAGATGGCACTGAAGTTAAATTAAGAAATAATTGATAGAATCTTTGTCATACAGATGTACAACTATTTCCATAATATAATTTATTATTTTGCTTTAGGTCTTATCTCTCTTTTCCTCCTCTTGAACTGTCTCCATGCATTCATGTTCCCAGAACTCTACCAAATCCACTCTGGAACCAGAACTGAAAAAAGATGGCTGAAAGTGACTCTCCTTCCAACTTTCTTTCTCTTCTTGGTGTTATGGTGGGATTTGGAACTGGATGAACCAAGTGGTGTTATGAGTTAGAATTCCAATTCATTGTTCCACCACTCATTGGAGGCAACTAATTCAAATATTAATGTACCTCAAAATAACGTATTTCTAGATTCCTTTCCCTGGTGACATGTGTCATATCTTTTTGTGCAATATTTTATCAGTGAATATTTGGTGTTTACAGAAATTATCATCAGCAGACGAATGAGATTTTATTTAAAATTGCCACAGGTTATCTAATTTCATTGTATTGAAGGGAATGTCTCTGTCTCAAAAACAGCCTGAAGATTATGTATGTGTCCAATCTATGCAGTTGGTATTCAGATGGCTTTTACAAAGGTCTGTTGTCAGTTCTGAACTTTAAGTTCCCTGTCTGATAAGGGTGACATTATTTATGATATCTCACTTTAACCCACCATCTACCTATGGACCAGCTGCCTCTTTTGTCCAATCAGTACATGAATAATGAACTCATCATCTTAAACTCCGATTTGTCATTGCGCAGATAACCTTTCACTACTTTGTCCATTATTACTGCTGGTGTAGCTCAAGCAGCCTCCCCTCTGGCTACTGTGACCTGGCTTTGCCTAATCCTAATAAAAGTAAAGCCTAAATCAAAAAGCATTTCAATAGACCTGACCTATTGACAAATGACTGCTTATATTATAGTATTTGCACAACAAAGGCAATTGTTCCTTTTAATTGAGAAATCTAAGTGAAGGGCCATAGTTCACTACACCACCAAGTTTGAAAATAGTCAACAAGAAGCAAGTAAATCAGGAAACCTGGGTTTAAAAAGTGATTAGATTACATGAGGAACAAATAATAAGGAGTGAGGGGGCAAAGATTTGCTCAGTCTTGAGGTCCTGGGAAAGCTAAAATTGAGAGTAGGAAAAAGTACAATTTTAATCATTTTGTACACTTTCATGGGATGTGGCCCTCGCTGGAAAAGCCAACATTTGTTGCCCACCCTTAATTACTAATGGTTTGGTACAACTGAATGGCTTACTAAGATACCTCAGAGGGCAGTTCAGAGTCAACCACATTGCTGTGGATCTGGAGTCACATGTAGGCCAGACCAGGTAAGGACAGCAGATCTCCTTCCTAAAGGACATTAATGAACCAGATGGGTTTTTATGACAATTGATGACACTTTAATGGTCACCATAACTGAGACTATCTTTCAATTACAGGTTTTTATTAATAAGTTGAATTTACTCATTAATTGAATTTAATTCCACCATCATAGCAGCTGCCCTTATGAGAAGAAGGGAGGAAAGAACAGGACCCAAGAGAAGAAAACAAGATTACAACACACCAGAGTTTGAAATTTTGGCTTGTTTGATCTTTGCAATATAGAAGTGAAAATCAAAGACTTGGGGAGTGGTGTAGTCTACTGGATTAATTCTAACTGTTTAATATGCTAATCATATACTGTGTACATCATCACAGGAAGTGATGCAATATCACATAATTTTCTCTTTTCTGTGCGGCCTCATGGATGAAGTAGCCAAAGCAGTAAGCTGTGTTTCAATAAAGCTTGTGTTTTACATACTGCTGCATAGTCAGTACATATTCAGTATTAGTTGAACAATACCAAGAATATTATAAAAGCAAACTATCCTTCTGCTTCTTATGTTTGATGTAATATATATATAGTTGGGGGAGAAGCTGCCATGGTTTGATTTGAACCCCTATCCTAAAGGAATAAGCCTTGGCCTCTTACCAGTCCAGTGACATGACCACTACACCACCTTCTCCCCCAACTATATATATATTACATCAAACATAAGAAGCAGAAGGATAGTTTACTTTTATAATATTCTTGGTATTGTTCAACTAATACTGAATATGTACTGACTATGCAGCAGTATGTAAAACACAAGCTTTATTGAAACACAGCTTACTGCTTTGGCTACTTCATCCATGAGGCCGCACAGAAAAGAGAAAATTATGTGATATTGCATCACTTCCTGTGATGATGTACACAGTATATGATTAGCATATTAAACAGTTAGAATTAATCCAGTAGACTACACCACTCCCCAAGTCTTTGATTTTCATTTCTATATTGCAAAGATCAAACAAGCCAAAATTTCAAACTCTGGTGTGTTGTAATCTTGTTTTCTTCTCTTGGGTCCTGTTCTTTCCTCCCTTCTTCTCATAAGGGCAGCTGCTATGATGGTTTCAGGAGTTTACCTGAATGGGTCCTCTACTCCTTTGGAGGATACTGTGGGTTTGAGTCCTGTGGGTGGTCTCTCAGACTCTGCTGGCCAGGAGGGGAATTAGTGGAGGACTCAGGTTCACCAGTCAGGTTATCGTCAGGTTGTCATCTTGTTTGGCAGATGAATGCAGCATCATGGTTGGTTAAATTGTGTAGATGACTGCTTCCATGGGGTAGGAGGCTACTCTGTATAACAACCAGTGCACTCTGTTCCATCCTGCTGTACTGTGCTTTGTTTGGATGAGGTAGGACTATGAACATGGTGGCTGTTCGACCATTTGATCCAAACTCACTCTCCGGCTGGAGGTCTAGCAGGTTGCCTCATGATATTTGTCATAGTTCCACATCCGGCTCGAAAAATTTTTCTCCTATTTCTCTCTCACTTTGTCCAAGTCATCACCTTGTACTTGCAGCATGAGTGTATGTGTGAGAGTGGGGAGTTGAGTTCTCAGCCTTCTCCCCGTGAGAAGTTCACATGGTCCTGATGGGAAGGAAGCTGACATCAACAGTTCTCTTATCTCCTGACAATGAACAGCACATGTGTTACAGCTTGATGTCATCTCTTCCAATGACTTTGTGGGTCATGGTATATTAAAATATCAGATTATATCAGCATCTCTTTGATTTTCTCAGAAGACCTCTGTTGTGCTTCCTCCCAGCACTATGAATTTTTCCAAAGAAGAATCATATTAGAGTTGAAATGTTAACTCTGTTTCACTCCCCACAAATTCTGCCAGACCTGCTGAGTTTTTCCAGCATTCTCTCTCTTTATTACTATGAATTGTCCCGTCAAAACAGCTGAGGTAATGGATCAGCTAGGTTGGGCAAGAACTTTCTGACTTGGTTCATCACACCCATGAACCTCTGGAGCTCAGCCACATTCTGACAAGCTGGAAACTCCTTGATTGCTCTTGTCTTCTGTGGATCAGCTCTGGCACCAGATGCATCCACAATACGCCCAAGAAACTTTCAGTCAACTGCTGTGAGAATTTACATTTGTTATTGAGTTTAAGTCTTGTTTCCACTAAGCATCACAACATGGCTCACATTCTGACATGTTCTGTCTGAGTGGATCCATAGATCAGGACATCATCTGTTTGACATACGACTCCATCCGGTCCTTCTAGGATGCTTGACATTATTCACTGGAAGATTTCTGGCACTGATGTGATACCAAAGGGTAATCTGTTGAAGCAAAGCCTCCCAAATGGAATAATGAAGGTTGTGGGCAACTTAGACTCTTCATCGAGGGGTAGTTGCCAAAAACCATTATTTGCATCTAACTTTGTGAAGATTGAACTCATTTCCAATTTAGCTAAGCTTTCAATCACAGATGACATACGATGAACTTTGTGTTCCACTGCTTTGTTCAGCTACGTAAGATCTATGCAACTTCTGATAGATCATTGGGTTTTGGCACTGGGACCATCCCCAAGCATCAATTTATTAGTTCTGTCACAGATGAAATAACCCTTGCTTCAAGATGGGGTCAATTTCCTTCTTTTCTTGTGGCAAGGGTAGATGAGGAAATGGCCTGGGTGTAAAGGAGCAGACTGGCTTTGTTTCTGGATGTAGAGTTATGTGATACGCTGTCTTCAGTTTTCCTAGTCCTGTAACAGCTGTGGGAATTCAGCTCTAAAGTTTTTGGGCTGATCTTCTCGGCATTCCCAGTTCCTCTACTCTGCTAGTTGGTATAGGCCCTCCTGCTCAAAAGTGAGCAATTCTGGTTCTAAATCACATACAATGTTTCTGTCATTTTTTTCTTTTGATATTGGAGGTTGCCTTCAGTTCTTCAATGACATTGAGTTCTGTCCCTCCTGGCCTGTATAGCTTTTTGCATGAAGGCTGAAGAGAGCTTCTCTCCAGCTACAGCTCAGCATCAGAAAGAACCAAAATGGCTACATCTATGTCTAACTTAAAGAGCATCTTGTTCCACTCTACTAGGATATCAGCACTCTGGTAGCTTCTGCTTGGTTCCTGGATCTTTCCAAGGGAAGGCACCTCAAGATCATCTACTTATGGATCTTGCCACCTTTTGAAGGCTTCCTTTTGTGTCTATTCTGTAGAGGCTTCTTTCTACCGCACACAACTTGGAAGTGGCCCATCATTCTGCACAAATGGCATTCGGCTTCTTTGACAGGGCAGTTTTCAAGCCTGTGCTTTTCCCTGCCACGCCAATTACAGTTAGCTGGATCTGTTGATGGACATTCTTCCCATTTCCCCTGCTTTTTTCCCCTTCTGTTTTTAAATTTGACATACTCAACTGAGGCAGCTGCTTTTGAGATAAGGCTCTCCTTGTCACCTTGAGTCATAGATCAATTTTGCATCAGCTTGTATGCTCAGTTGGGTTGCCTTTGCTGAGGTTAGATCAGCTCTCGAATACAAGTGGTTAGACAAGGCATCATCCAAAACTCTCACAAGAATTCTGTCTCTGATCAGCTCATCTTTTAAGCTGCTATACCCACAGTTCTCTGCAAGTCTATATAGGTGATTTAGAAATGCATTAACACTCTCCCCTTGTCGGTGGGTAAGTGTGTTAAATTTAACCCATGCAATAGTAGTATTCTTTCTCAGACTGAAGCGTGCATCAAGAGATTTGATTGCTTCAAAGGAGGGATGAACAACAAATGCTAGCTTTACCATAGATGCTCACATCCCATAAGTGAATAAAATAAGAATTGCTGGGTTATAGAACTGTATGAGATGTAATAAAATAGGTTACTTTTTTAGTCAAAATTTGTGATTCTCACTCTAAATGATTAACTTTAACAGGTCTGCATGGGAGTGGTGCTGAGGTTTGAACCAGGCTGAAGGAGTGCAATAAAATAGAGTGGAGGGGAGACAGCTCAAGGCACAGAAAAAAATCAGTTGTAATTTCAGGTTTGAATACTGAACAAAGGGTATTCAGTGCAAGAAAGAAAGCAGGCTGCTTTCAAAGTCTCTATTACTCTTGCACTGAAATTTTTGTGGATAAACTGGAGAACCCTTGTGAAATTCACCCCACTAATTTTATTTAACATAAATTAATTTTGAGTGACATTATATTCTTGCTACTTTTTCTGGGCTGTGGCTTTCATAGTGATCGATTGGCAGACCAAGGACAAGTATTCCAAATTCACTTCCAGGCAGTGAGTTGCATGCTGATAGACACGACAGAAAGCCAACTTCATTAGTTACTCCAGCTAATCTGGGGGAAGGATGCAGCAAAACCCATATAGAATCATGGAATGGTTAAAGCACAGGAGGAGGCCATTTGGCTCGTTGTTTCTGTGTCGGCTTTCTGCAAGAGTAATTCACCTAATGTCCTCTCCAACCTTTTCCCTGTAATCCTGCACATTCTTCCTCTTCAGATAATGATCCAATTCTCTTTTGAAAGTCATGATTGAATCTGCCTCCCCCACTCTCTCAGGCAGTGCATTCCAGATCCTATCCTTACTGCATAAAAATGTTTTTCCTCATGTCACCATTGCTTCTTTTGACAATCATCTTAAATCGGTGCCCTCTGGTTCTCAATCCATCCATCAATGGAAATAATTTCTCCCTATTTACTCTTTCCAGTGCATTCATGATTTTAAAGACCTCTATCAAATCTCCTCTCAACTTCTCTTCTCCAAGGAGAACAACACAGCTTCTCCAATCTATCTATCTATGTACTGAAGTTCCTCACCCCTAGAACCATTCATCTGAATCTTTTCTGCATCCATTCTAATGCTTTCATAACAGTATGGTTTAATTAAAAAAGAGTCCTCAATAGCAATAAAAGCATATTAAAGAGAGCTTAACATCCTTCACCCAAAAACTTTAAGGCATATCACCATGATCATCTTTGAGACACAATAGCCTAAAGATTTGCTCACAGTTGCTTTTCAATCCCTACTCCTGAACTGGGTTGTCCATGTAACAGATATTGAACCCCATTTAAGTGAGACCAGCAAGCTGCAGAAACCTGGAAAAACTCAGCAGGTCTGGCAGCATCGGCGGAGAAGAAAAGAGTTGACATTTCGAGTCCTCATGACCCTTCAACAGAACTGATCTTTCTTTACAAGGAGAGGGAAATATAAGCTGGTTTAAGGTGGGGTTGGGGGGGGGGGGGTGTTGGGGGGGTGGGGGGGTTGCGAGGGAGAAGTGGAGGTGCGGGGGGGTGTTAGGATAGGAGCAGATCATCAAAAAATGTCACAGACAAAAGAACAAAAGAACACAGAGGTGTTGAAGTTGGTGATATTATCTAAACGAATGTGCTAATTAAGAATGGATGGTAGGGCACTCAAGGTACAGCTCTAGTGGGGGTGGGGGAGCATAAAAGATTTAAAAATCTTTGCAGAACACCTGCGGTCTGTCCGCAAGAATGACCCAAACCTCCCTGTCGCTTGCCATTTTAACACTCCACCCTGCTGTCTTGCCCACATGTCTGTCCTTGGCCTGCTGCATTGTTCCAGTGAAGCCCGACGCAAACTGCACCTCATCTTCTGACTAGGCACTTTACAGCCTTCTGGGCTGAATATTGAATTCAACAACTTTAGGTCTTGAGCTCCCTCCTCCATCCCCACCCCCTTTAAGTTTCTTCCCCCTTCCTTTTGTTTTTTTTTTTCTCCAATAATTTATATAGATTTTTCTTTTCCCACCTATTTCCATTATTTTTAAATCTTTTATGCTCCCCCACCCCCACTAGAGCTGTACCTTGAGTGCCCTACCATCCATTCTTAATTAGCACATTCGTTTAGATAATATCACCAACTTCAACACCTCTGTGTTCTTTTGTCTGTGACATTTTTTGATGATCTGCTCCTATCCTAACAACCACCCCCCCCCCCCCCCCCCACCCCCACCCCCAACCTTAAACCAGCTTATATTTCCCTCTCCTTGTAAAGAAAGATCAGTTCTGTTGAAGGGTCATGAGGACTTGAAACGTCTACTCTTTTCTTCTCCGCCAATGCTGCCAGACCTACTGAGTTTTTCCAGGTAATTCTGTTTTTGTTTTGGATTTCCAGCATCCGCAGTTTTTTGTTTTTATAGCTGCAGAAATCTGCTGGGCATATCTAGGTAACTCACCTGCGAAGAGGCATTCAACTTCAGGTTGTTGCATCAGTGACAGCGGATTCAGTTAACTGTTTAAAAGGGAGCCCAAGATGATTGGTATGGAAGCAACCAGGAAAGGGGGTGTGATTGGAAAGTGCACAATCAGGAGAAGGTGGTGAGTGACAGGGGAATGGTAGCCACCAGTGACCTGTGATTTTGATGTAGAATCTCCTAGTTCCACATTAGGATTTCTTTTTTGATATAAATGTACCTTTTTGGTGGCAGTTCCAGTGATTAGGCTGCATATAAACCTCATTTTTCCTTGGTGCAGCTGGCCACTTATTTGCATTTGCAAAGGCTTTAACACTGTTTCAGGTGCAGATCTTGGATGCATATTTTTTTGCCTATACCACTGTACTTCTGGCTTGTTAAAAGTACTTGCTTTCTGCCTAACATATTGGAAGCTTAAGTGCCAGTTTAGCTCCTAAAGGCTGGATGTGGCATCATCAAATTTCTAGGCCAATAACAATTTTAAAGGGCACTATTAATCCAGAAAAGTAGCTAATGGGCCAGTGGACAGGAAGAATCTGTCATGTCCTTTGATTGCATCAAAGCAGATCATTTACACTGGCGCAGAAGGGGAAAGCCTACTTTGATAGCACTGCTTGTAAAGCAGTTTTGATGGGAGGAAAATGTCTTGTTTAAATAATTGTATAACAATAACACTGTCCATTATTGGCACAGCTTAGTTATGCACCCAATTACTCGAAGAGTTCTCTGTCGTGTGCTGCCAAAAAGTGACTTTGAAACAAGTTAGATCATTCTCAAAGGAAAGGAAGGGAAATCACAGAGGAATTTGCCACAGATTGAAGGAGGGCAGCATTAACAAGCCTGAGAAAGTTACTTGTTTGCCACCATCGCTAGGAAATGTTGTTTAGCCAAGGCACACCTAGAGAAACCCGGTTACTTCATCAATATTAAACATCCAACATGCTTTCCTAGCAGAACAATTCCACCCCATTTGTAAATGAATTACCACAGTTTTATCGTTGAGAATGATTCTGTTCCTGAAGGAAACTCAATTTATTAAAAAGAGGCTTTCATGCATGGTGGAATGATTTTACAAAGCTGCAACATGTACTTGCAGAACACAAGCGTTATTGTTCATGGCTCACTGCATATTTTTATTACAGGGTTCCAATATCTGTTTCCCTTATCTGATGCAGGATGCATTCCAAGGGGTACTGTATTACAGTCACATTGTATAACATCCCATTTAACCTCAGCTGGCCTCTATAATGTGATTGACATTTTTTGAAAATTGTTATTTTACAGTTTCACAGTCTTAAGAAATAAAATAGAGCATGAACATATACCACCAATTAATGCTCCTATTCACTCTGTGTACATTAAGCACCATCAGTATCAGTTGTGTAGTAAATGGTATAGTAAAGATGGTAATTAAACCCTTGCAGCTAATTTTATCTATGTCTGAAATATATTATGCCTACCTCGGTGTATGGCTATTAAGTAGGCTTTTTGCATCCATCTGCACATGGCCGAACAGTTAAGATATAAGAAGGGAATCACAAACCAAGGTTTTAAATTTAGGTAAGGCACTCTTCAAATGGATGAAAGTTGAATTCACTGGGAAAATCTGAATTGAATTGTTATTGGGTAAACCTACAGACAAACAATGGGAAGTATTCAAATAATAATGTCGTACAATATTAACCCAGTGAATTCCCCGAGAAGGAAAAGGTTTGACTTGTAGAGTTAAGCAACAATGGTGAATAAATGAACTTAGAGATAATATCAAACTGAAAGAAAATGCATACACAAATGCAAGGAAAACTGGAAATCCAGTATACAGCGAGGGCTAAAATAAAGCAAGAGAGGGACAGAAAGAAATTAGTGAGATAGAAAGAAAATATGAAAAATATATTTGCAAGGGATAAAGCTAAAAGAGCAAATTTTAATAAATATATTAAGAGGAAAGTAGTAAAAGGGAATGTGGACCAATTAAAGTCAGATACAGGCAAGTCTCCAATGGATAATAAGGAAATGGCAGATGTGCTCGGTGCATATGTTGGCCTTGTTGGAGGGTGCAGGGGAGCATCGTGGCATGGCAGGCCCAACAAAGGTCCAACAGATTTTAGCAACAGTGCCCTGTTATAATAATTTTCTTCAATTCCTACCCAGCAGCTGACCAAGTTGACTGTGGGAACCCGATATAAACAGGTTAATGAAGTGTCCCACCACTTAATGACAAACAAAATGAAATCCAACGCCATAAACATAGCAACAGACGTGTACACAGCTGGGTATACATTCCCCAGTTTTTAATTTTTAAATCCCTGAACCTCTTCTGGAGGTTCTTGAAGTTAATATAAGCCTTTGAATCCACTTTGAAAGTAGTGGAAGAGGGCAACACATCAGTGGTAAAAGGGAATCTAAAAGAAAGTCATGAGAGGATCTTAATGGTTTTAATTAAAGTAAAAAAAAAAGGCAAGAAAGAAAATAATGGTGGCTTAAGAGAGAAAAGGTTTCCAGGTTTCCACCATGGAAGATTAAACGAAATAGGTGAGAAACTGCAGCTATGTTAGTCATAATTTTCCAAAGCTCTCTGGATTCAAGATTTGCATTTAAAAATTGTAAATATCTCTCCATTATTGTAGAAGAGAGGAAGGGATGGGGTGGGGCAGGGGGGTAAGACATTTGGGTGTGATCTGAAGGGGGTTTTTTTTGGCCAGAACTAGGGAAAGTTTTCAGGCCATGATCAAAGGAGGGAAGCTGGGCCACAAGAGGTCCAAGGCCTCCTGCTCCTGCTGCCTTCTTGCCCATAAACAAAAACAACATGAAATTTATCAAAATAATCTGCTCGGCCTCTTCTTGTCCACAGTCTGGCTCCCAATAGGTCTGGCCTGACAAGGAAGCTTTCATTGGTCCTCCGCTTAGGCTTTCAAATAAATTGCAGGTCAGATCCCAATGATATTATCAGATCCAATCCATATAGTTAACAAAGGACTTTGCATCATTTCTGTTGATGTCCTAGTGCTCCAAAGAGCAAGTTAAGACTGGGACACAGCAGAAAGACAGCAAAATCAGAGAGAGGCAAGCAACCAGCCTCATTTTAACAGCCCAGACAGGATGAGTTAAATTTGGAGCCAAAGTGGCTGAGCACTTGCGCAAGTTTCATTTGATCAAAGAGAGTCAGTATGGATTTGTGAAGGACAGGACATGGTTGGCTAAACTTGTCAAATTTTATGAGGCGGCTTTCATCATGCTGGATAGGAAAATGTACATCAATGATGTGTATATGGACTTCTAAAAGGCACTTTAAAAGGCTGTGCACTAGGGATTGTTAGCAAAAACAAGGGCCTACTGAATTGGAAATAACCTTACAATATGAGTTGGTAAATTTGTTAGAAGGTAGGAGGCAGAGCACAGGGTTAAAGAGAATGTTCTCTGACTGGCAGTATGTGACAAATGCTGTTCCCAGCCTTTCATCATATATGTTAATCACCTGGATGAAGAGAGTTGTAAACCCAGGTTTGCAGATGACAATACCTTTGGAGGTACAGCAAGTTGTGCAGAAAGTTAGCAAAACTATGGCAGTTGAAGTTCAAAGTGGGGAAATGTACGGTCATTCAATTTTGCTGTGAGAAAGGTAAAGCAAAATATCATCTTTTTTGTAATAGAATAGGGGTGGTGGAGCAGAAAAGGGATTTGGGAGTCCAAACGAACAAATCACTGAAGTTAATACATAGGTACAAAAGTGATCAAAAAGATTACAGGAATACTGGTCTTTATCTCAAAAAGGGTTAAAATACAAAATTGAGGGAGTCTTGTTTCAGTTTCACACAGCCTTGCTCAGAATCCATCTGGAAAACTATGCTTAATTTTGGGCACTGAAGCTCAGGAAAGGTATTTGGCCTTGGGTGGGATAGGGCACAGAGTTACCAGCATAATACCAGGGCTTAAAGGATTAAATTATGAGGGTAAATTGCATAAACTTGGCTTGTATTCCTTTGTATATAGAATATTGAGGGTGATTAAATTGGGACATGTAAATGATAAAGGGATTTGATAAGGTAGATGCAGTGAAATCACGTCTTTTTGGGCAATCCAGAGCAAGGCAGCAAAATCTTAAAATTAGAGCTAGGCCATTCAGTGAAATGAGAAAATATTTTTTCCACACAAAAGCTACTACAAATTTGGAATGTTTCCCTTAAAAGGCTGTGAATGCTGGATCAACTGAAATTTGCAAGGCTGAGAGCAGAATTTTGGGTGCCCGCTGGCATCAGGTGTATTCGGTGGCCTGAGCGGACAATATGGTGAGAAGGCCAAAAGTTGGTTTCACAATGTCATGAAACCAGTTTGCAATCATCCATTCCACCCGTCAATGGCGGGCCGTGTTTCCTGCCATCAGATGTTGAGAACCTCATTGGAATACATCTGCATATCATAATAAATGCAGCTCATCGAAACCATCCCCCCATTCTGGATTATCCGAGCATGTCAGCATGTGTTTCACAACAGCATATATAAGGCATGCACTTTGAGAGGAACTCAGAGGTTAGTGCACAATAAGGTTGTGCAGCGCTCGCCAGAGTCACCTGTTGAACTTCAAGGTCAAGGTGAGTTGGGGGGGCAAGGGCTGCACTGTGGTCAAGGTGGGTTTGTGGGAGGAAAAGGGTGCACTGTGGTTGAAGGTAGTCCACAAGCACCTGCAGGGTGTGGGGAGGGAAGCAGCACACACTAAGGAAACCTTGTATAAAGTGACCATTACTCCACAGCTGCGACAGAATCACATTAACTTTCTTGGAATCAGGCCTCTGGCTTACCTGCCCACACAAGCAACACAGAGGCATGAAAGTGCCACCAAATACTCCTGAACTTTTCATCCCTAGGACACAGACCGCAAACTAGTGAGCACTTTAGTGGACTGCAGAACAGTTGGACGACTGGGCATGTTATATAATCTTCTTGTAAAAGCTGGCCATGGAGCAGTCAATGGTAGAGGTGATCATAGTCCCTTGCAATGTCATCGTTCCGGTTTGGACCAGTCTCCCAGATGGTTCAAGTTAACAGCACAGCCTTGCAGTGCAGATTAGGTGAATATCTGTGCCTGAGCTGAGTGCACAGCATGCAGGTCAGTGGGCGAAGCTACCGCCAATCGGTCAGGTGGAGTTGGGTGGTGGTGGGTGGGGTTTCAGGCAGCCATGCAGCGTGCTAAATTCTAGGTCATCCAAGTAGTGGCCAGCACTCTCCGGCATGCATGAAGGGGCATTCAGGCTTAACCAAGAGATGTTCTTAGTACACCCAAACTAACCCATGTACCTCTCTCTTTCATCCTGCAGGAGGAGTACATCAGGACCATGGAGCCTGGTGAACTACTGTATGCCTCATGGCGTACAGAATTTGGAGATGAAAGAGAATAGAGTGACAGAGGCACCTGGTTGTGCAGAGAGATGAGCAACAACCTCAAGAAGAAGGGGCAGCTGGGGCTCCCGCACACACTGCTGAAGAGCCACAACGAGCCATCACTGGTCAGTGCCTAGCTAGACCCAGGGTCTATAGGTGCTACCTTTAATTCCTGCAGATGACCGAGAACCAGTGTCACTGAAGACTGTGCATGTCCAGGGAACTGGACGGTCACGTTTACCACTTGCTACAGGACTTGGTGCCATGGGGACATGGAGGGCATCCACTGCCAGTGGCCATGAAAGTGACCGTAATGCTCAAGTTTTACCCCAGTGGCACCTTTCAGGACTCCACAAGTGACCTCTGTGAGATTTCACAAGCCCACACCCACATATGCATCATGAGGTCACAGATGCCATCTTCGCGAAGACACACAAATTTGTGCATTTCGCCCGGGACCAGGAAAGCCAGGTTTCTAAAGCACTGGGATTTGCCCAGATCTCAGGTTTCCCACAGGTGCAGAGTGCCATTCACGGCACTCATGTGGCATTCAGATCTCCATGGCAACAAGTGGTCAACTATATTAACCGCAAGGGCTTCCGTTTGCTGAATGTTCAGCTGGTGTGCGACCACCACAAGCACATCCTGCACAATTCCCAGGGAGTGTCCATGACTCCTACATTCTCAGTAGGTCTCAGTTCCCTGACATCTTCCAGGGTCCACAGAAGCTGCAGGGATGGCTCCTCGGGGACAAGGGCCACCTGCAGAGGACGTGGCTGATGACACCCGTGCAGCGGCCTCAGACTGCAGCAGAACAAAGGTATAATGAGGCTCATGTTGCAACTCACAACTTGGTGGACCAAACCATTAGGATGCTGAAAATGAGGTTCTAATGCCTGGACCAGTCGGTGGAGACCTGCAATACAGTCCACAGAAGGTGTCATGCATCATCATCGCCTGCTGTGACATTTACAACATGGCACTGCAACTGTGAGAGGAGCTGGCTGAGTAGGAGATGGAGGAACTGGAGGTCTCCTCTGAGGAGGACGTCGATGGTGTTGAGGGAGAGGAGGTCCTTGAAGATGAGGATAATGGTGGTGAGGCCCTCGCTCTGGCCAGATGAGGCAGGTGTGCTCAGGAGGCCCTCATAGCTGCTAGATTTATGGAGGATGATGACAACATGCAGTGAGGAGACACCATAGATCCTCACATTGCAGCTGTGAAAGTTTGGCTCCAATCTGGCCGATGGCAGCGTAGATACTCTCTGTGATAAGGCTCCTGTCATGGAGATGCTGTGGAGGCCCTAATAGTCACTTGATTCCAGGATGATGATGACAACATGCAGTGAGGACACTCCATAGATCTTCACATAGCCTCTGTGAACATCTGACTCCTGTCTAGCCGAGGGCAACTTGCTTGCGCTCTGTGATTGGGGTCATAACATGCAAACGCAGCCATGAAACTTTAAATGCACCTGATCCTTTGTCAGCCTTCAGCACCTGACCCTTTCAGGAACACAGTGTCACTGGTCACAGATGCTGATGAGATGGGGGCAAGCCCCACCTTAAAGTTGCTGAGAGCACACAGAGAGAATGAGAGAACTCTGTGATGCCTGCCCACTACAATCTAGCAGCAATGAGGTGCACGTATTACTAATGGAGAGTGTGAGGCTGGACCATCACTTTGGTCTGATGGCTACACAAAACACAGGGAAGAGGACCTGGACTGAGACACCTGCCTTTATCTTGTGCAGGAACCAAGGTTTCACATCTGAGTGACATTAACACTATTCACCAGGACAAACAGCTATAGGCAGAGAAATATTCTTGGGGGTTCACTTACAGTAGTGAACACTCGTACAAGTGATTAACGCACTTGCCCACGTGGTGAAACTACATCTTCTAAACCTTCCTAACTCTGCCACTATGTCTTGGTGCTCCCCGGGCATCCACAGCGAAGGTGGAATCAACCTTCTGACTGCTGTGTCCTGTCTGTGATGACCTTGGTGGGCGTCCTCTGGAGGGCTGAGACCTGGAGGGCTCTGGCCTGCTTTAGGGGTCCTGCAGTGTGGCAGTGGCAGCATCCTTGGCCTGTGAAGCTGGAGCTGCTGGGGTCACAGGAGGAGGAGATGGCCCTGGGGTGTTGAGCTCCTAGTCCTCCTGCCTATGGGTGCTTGGCAGACCCTGGCTGACTCCTTGAGGAGAAGGGAAAGCTGGAGCGAGACTGAGCTACCCCATTGCCCTCTGGCTTTGACACTGTTGGAGGCCAACTATGGTGTCAGCGGTGGAGTTCAGCCCACACAGCAGTGCAGGACCGATGTCCTAGACCAAGGTCTCCATGCCAGCTGCCATCTGCCAGTGTTGACCTCGGTGCATTGCAATGCCAGCACAATCACCTCAGCCTGAAGGTGGACGGACTTTTTCCTTGTCCCTTGCATTCTGAGGAGTGCAGCAGACATCCCTTCCTGATGTTCCTGAGACTGCCTTTGCAGCTCCAGCAACTGAGGTATGGCCAACTCCAGAGGCTCCTCATCTGACTGATTCAGCAGATTTCTGGCCTCCAGCAGTCCTCCGAGTGCCAGATATCTGGGATGTCCCTTCCGCCACCTACTTTGGATCAGACAGTGCAATGTGCTCACTGGATTGTGACCCCGAGGCTATGCTAAAGCTTAGGATGCCCTGAGGTGTGTGTTTCTGCGCTAGTGGAGGGTGTGGGTGAGCGTTGTGAAGGGTCTTCAATGAAGTGCCTTCAGATTCCTCTTCAAAGGTTCCTTTGGGGCTTGACTGGAGAATCTGGGTTGTGACTCCATTGACTGTCTCCCAAATGTGCTTGTGAAGGCAAGGAGAGATAATTACTGCATGGCAGGGGACTGCAGAACAGGGGAAGTCACTCACAACATGGCTGTCTGATGGATGTTGCACTGCTGAATCCTCACTTGGTAGAGCACTGCTGACTTTACCATCAGCACAGAAACGGTCCAGATCCTTGCCGGCTGGCTGGATGGCTGTTTCCAAAGTCCACTTGATTTCAGACATTCCCCCACCAGTCTGCGACTTCTCCCTCTTGTTATGTGCCAGCTTGTCCTGCATGAATACAGATGGGGCGAGTGTAAGCGGGATGACTGCCAGATGATAAGTATGCGTGGCATGATGCCCTTGACGGGTTGAGGACACGATCCACAGGGCACATGAAGGTGTGTGTGAGAGAGTTAATGGCGATGTCCCTTGAACTGGCAGTGAGTGAGATCCCTGTGGATATGTGATGGGCTTGTGAGTGGTTGAGTTGAGAGTGATGGGAAGAGTGGCTTATCCTGGCAGAACAGAGGAGAACACTCATCCTATTTCGGCAATAGGTGGCTACCCTCTTTTGCAGGGCGTTGGCACTGACCACCACTGCCATCACCTCCCAAGCCGGATTGGTGATGTTGCTGGCACTCCTTCGGCCAGAGCAGGGGTAGAGGTTATCATGGTGGGCCTCCACGGCATCCAAAAGGTGCTCAAGAGATGTGTCATTAAAGAGGGGCTGCAGTCTTCTTGCCTTTTGGGACCAAGTCTTCTGTGCAGCAGCTGTGGGCTGTAAGTATGTCTGCATCTGCACCTTAATTATGGCACCCGGCATGATGAAGCAGCAAGGTGATGGCTTAGTGGGCGATTGACAGCCCACCCGCCATCAAAACAGCTTGTTGACCAGGGATACATGATTAATGAGACAGGATTGCGATGATACAGTGCGAAAATCCATCATTGTGGCTGCCGGAAAAATGTTCTTGTTCCTGCCCACTAGCACTTAGTGCTGGTGGAAAAATGTCCTTTTTCCTGCCCACTAGCACTTAGTGCAAATCTGGGATTGATGGATTTTTGTTGAGTTAGGGTATCAAGGGATATGGAAAAGTCAGATAAATGAAATTGAGGTACAGGTCAGCCATGATTTAACTGAATGATGGAATATGGTTCAGATTCTAAATGGCATTATTCTGTTCCTATGTTTTTCCTCTCGAATAAAATGAACAAAAGCGAAGAAAAAACACTTCATTTCTTAACCCCTGGGTTTTGAGCCTAATTCACCTCTTGTTGTCCCTGCTAAAATACCAGCAGCAGTCCAAGTAAATAATTACTAGGTTACAATCCATGATCATTACCATTTCCAAGTGATTATTCACAGCTTTAGCTGAAGAAAGGAGTAAGATGATGATTCTGTATATGGGCTTAAATAGCAGGGTGAGTTCAGCAGGTTGAATGGTTTATTCTCATTGAAAGTCCCAGATGCAATGAAACTGTAAATCAACTGTCATGTTTATCCATGATAGCCTAATTGTGGAAGAGGTACAGCTATTAGTATAAATAACCATTGTGTGTTTTCACTTGGATGAAAGCTTCAATTAACATAAGAAATAAGAACAGAAGTAGACCAGTCAATAAGATCATGCCTGATCTTTGACCTCAATTCCACTTTCCCACCCAATCCACTGGAGTACAGAATCTAGATATCACAACTTTGGATATACTCAACAACGGAGCATCCACAGTCCTCTGGGGTAGAGGATTTCAAAGATTCACATCCCTCTAAATGAATCAGTTCCTAACTTCAGTCCTAAATGGCTGACCTCAGAGGTTTTTTTATTATTCATTCACAGGGTGTGGCTTTCATTGGCTGGGCCAGCATTTATTGACTATCCCTAGTTTGCCTTGAGAAGGTGGGGGTGAGCTGCCTTCTTAAAACACTGCAGTCCATGCAGTGCTGTTAGGAGGGGAGTTCCAGGATTTTTACCCAGCGACAGTGAAGAAACGGTGATATATTTCCAAGTCATGATGGTGAGTGACTTGGAGGGGAATTTCCAGGTGGTGGTATTCCCATCTATCTGCTGCCCTTGTCCTTCAAAATGATAGTGGTCGTGGGTTTGCAAGTTGTTGTCTAAGGAACCTTGGTGAATTCCTATAGTTCATCTTGTAGATGGTACACACTGCTGTTACTGTGCATCGGTAGTGGAGGGTGTGAATATTTGTGGGTGTGATGCCAGTCAAGCGGGTTGCTTTGTCCTGGATGGTGTCAAGCTTCTTGAGTGTTGTGGGAGCTGCACTCATCCAAGCAAGTGGGCAGTATTCCATCACAATCCTGACTTGTGCCTTGTAGATGGTGGATAGGCTTTAGGGAGTGAGGAGGTGAGTTACTCATCGCAAGATTCCTAGCACCTGACCTACTCTTGTAGCTACAGTATTTATATGGCTAGTCCAGTTCAGTTTCTGGTCAATGGTAATGCCCAGGATGTTGATAGTGAGGGATTCAGTGATGGTAATGCCATCTCCAACAAGAGAGGATCACCCCTTGACGTCAGTGGGGCGATCCTCTCTTGTTGGAGATGGTCATTGCTTGGCACTTGTGTGGAACATATGTTACTTGCCATTTGTCAGCCAAAGCCTGGATATTGTCCAGGTCTTGCTGCATTTGGACATGGGCTGCTTCAGCATCTGAGGTGTCGTGAATGGTGCTGAACATTGTGCAATCATCAGCAAACATCCCCGCTTCTGACCTCATGATGGAAGGAAAGTCATTCATGAAGCAGCTGAAGACAGTTGGGCATAGGACACTACCCTGGTGAACCCCTGCAGTGATGTTGTGGAGCTGAGATGACTGACTTCCAACAACCACAGCAATGTTCCTTTGTGCTAGGTATGTGTCCAACCAGTGGAGAGTTTCCCCCTGATTCCCATTGACTCCAGTTTTGCTAGGGCTCCTTGATGCCACCCTTGATCAAATGCAACCTTGATGTCAAGGACAGTCACTCTCATCTCACCTCGGAAGTTCAGCTCTTTTGTCCATGTTTGAACCAAGACTGTAATGAGGTCAGGATCTGAGTGGCCCTGGCGGAACCCAAACTGGGTGTTGTGAGCAGGTTATTTCTAAGCAAGTGTCACTTGATCGCACTGTTGATGATCCCCTTCGATTACTTTACTGATGACTGAGAGTAGACTGATGGGGTGGTAAGTGGCTGGGTTGGATTTGTCCAGCTTTTTGTGTAAAGGACACACCTGGGCAATTTTCCACATTGCCAGGTAGATGCCAGTGCTGTAGCTGTACTGGAACAGCTTTGCTAGGGGCACGGCAAGTTCTGGAGCACAGTCTTCAGTACTTTTGCCGGAATACTGTCAGGGGCCATAGCCTTTGCAGTATCCAGTGCCTTCAGCTGTTTCTTGAAATCACATGGAGTGAATGGAATTGGCTGGGGACCTCCAGAGAAGGCCAAGATGGATCATCCACTCAGCACTTCTGGCTGAAGATTGTAGCAAATGATTCAGCCTTATCTTTCGCACTGACATGCTGGGCTCCCCCATCATTGAGGATGGGGATATTTGTGGAGCCTCGTCCTCCAGTGAGTTGCTTAATTATCCACCACCATTCAAGACTGGATTTTGCAGGGCTGAAGAGCTTAGATCCAATCGTTGGTTGTGGGATCACCTAGCTCTGTCTATCACTTGCTGCTTATGCTGTTTGGCACACGAGTAGTCCTGTGTTATAGCTTCACCAGGTTGACACCTCATTTCTAGGTATGCCTGGTGCTGCTTCTGGCAAGTCCTCCTGCACTCTTCATTGAACCAGGGTTGAACCCCTGGCTTGATGGTAATGGTAGAGTGGGGGATATACCAGGCCATGATGTTACAGATTGTGCTCGAGTACAATTCTGCTGCTGTTGATGACCCTCAGCATCTCATGGATGCCCAGCCTTGAGTTACTAGATCTGTTCAAAATCTATCCCATTCAGCACAGTAGTAATACACACAACACGATGGAGGGTATCCTCAACGTGAAGGCAGAACTTCATCTCCACAATGATTGTGCGTGCTCACTCCTACCAATACTGTCATGGACAGATGCATCTGTGGCAGGCAGGTCCGTGACAATGAGGTTAAGTATGCTTTTCCCTCTTGTTGGTTCCCTCACCATCTGCCACAGACCCAGTCTAGCAGCTATGTCCTTTCAGACTTGCCCAGCACAGTCAGTAGTGGCACTACCGAGCCACTCTTGGTGATGGACATTGAAATCACCCACCCAGAGTACATTCTGTCCCCTTGTCGACCTCAGTGCTTCCTCCAAGTGGTGTTCAACATGGAGGAGCACTGATTCATCAGCTGAGGGAGAGCAGTATGTGGTAATCAGCAGGTTTCCTTGCCCATGTTTGACCTGGTGCCATGAGACTCCATGGGGTCCAGAGTCAATGTTAAGGACTCCCAGGGCAACTCCCTCCCGACCGTATACCACTGTGCCACCACCTCTGCTGGGTCAGCCCTGCTGATCGGACAGGACATACCCAGGGATGGCGAAGATGGTGTCTGGGACACTATCGGTAAGGTATGATTCCGTGAAGATGGCTGTGTCAGGCTGTTGCTTGACTAGTCTGTGGGATAGCCCACCCAATTTTTGCACTAGCCCACAGATGTTAGTAAGGAGGGTTTTGCAGGGTCGACAAGGTTGAGTTTGCCATTGTCATTTCTAGTGTCTAGGTCGATGCCGGGTGGTCAGTCCAGTTTCATTCCTTTTTGAGACTTGTAGCAGTTACAATTATTAATCTTTTTTGCTCTTCCAAAGATTATTCTTTCTTTACTAACGTTAATTAAACAAGCCAGTAATTGTCACTGTCTATAAATAAATATTAATATGTACAAGATCTCAGGCCACAGTTGGAACATTGTATACAGTTTTGGCACCTCTATGACATGCAAGATATAAAAACAATGGAAAATGTGCAGGGTTAAGTGCTTAGGATGTTACCAGAGATGAGGTAACAGCTATGACGAAAACATTCAGAAGGGAGGTGACCAGCTCTGGATGGAGCGGTAGTAAGGACACAGAGGTGATAAGTGAGAGGGGTGCAGGAGTGGCACTATCAATAGGGAGTGGGGGTCATGCAAGTGCACGACAGCAGCCTGGGTACTTATAATGTCGGGTCAGAAAGAGCACTCTAGAAAATAATGGATTTGTGACTGCAAGTGAGGCAGGTAAGGGGATCCACAGGGCAAGTGTGTGGAGGCCTCAGCTTTTGCAATTGGCCAACAGGTTTGAGGTTCTTTTAGCTTATTTGGATGAGAATAGGAGCTACAGGGTGCATGAGCTGACTGACCATGGCGCCATGGTACAGGAAGCCATTCAAGAGGAGGGAGCAAAAAGGAATGCAGTGGCAGTAGGAGACGGTATAGTGAGGGGGATTGACATTGTTCTCTGCAGCAAAGATTGAGAGTCCAGATGACTGTCTTGCCTGACCAGTGCCAGGGTTGGGAAATCTACTCAGGTGTAGAGAGGAACTTGGGGTGGGAGGGGCAGGATCCAGTCATCGTGGTCCATGTAGGTACCAACGACATAGACAAGACAAGGAGCAACGTTCTCTATAGTCAGTATGATGAGCTAGACACCAGAACAAGAAGCAGGACCTCAAAGGTAATAATCTCTGGATAATTACCTGAGCCACATGCAAATTGGCACAGGGCAAATAAGATTAGAGAAATGAATGCGTGGCACAAAGACACGTGTGATAGAAGTCAGTTCCAGTTCGTGGGGCAATGGCACCAGTACTAGGGTAAGTGGGGGACCACTGGAGCGGTCTACACCTGAACTGTGCTGGGGCCAGTATTCTAGTGAACTGCATAACTAGGAAAGTAGAAGTGACTTTAAACTAAAAAGTGAAAGCAAGGGGTCAAATTTGGAAAGATGTGGTAAATCAAAGAGGAGAGAGATGGCAAGAGAGAAAGGTACTAATATGGGAAATAATAAATAGACCATGACAGGAAGGGATAGAGAGTACAAATCTAAGAGTAAATCAGCAGATAAGGCTAGAGGTTACAAAAATAATAAAAGGAGAAAACTAAAGGCTATCTGAATGCACATAGCATTCAAAATAAAACAGATGAACTGATAGCTCAAATAGAAATAGATAAGTACGATCTGATAGCCATTACAGAGATGTGGCTGCAACATGACATAGATTGAGACCTGAATATTGAAGGGTACATGAAAGGGCAGGAAGATAGGAAAAGGGGGAGGGATGGGTCTATTAAATAATGATGGTATTAGCACAATACAAAGGGATCACCTAAGTTCAGGAAACCAGGATGTAGAAGCAGTTTGAGTAGAGATGAGGAATGAGAAAGGCATGAAGTCACTTGTGGGAGTGGTGTACAGGTTTCCTAACAGTAACCACATGGAAGAACAGAGTATAAAGGAAGAAATAATGGGAGCTTATCAGAAAGGTACAGCCATAATCATGAGGGATTTTAATCTGCATACAAACCGGAAAAATCAAATGGGCAAAGATAGCCTAGATGAGGAGTTCATTGAATATTTTCTGGATTCTTAAAACAGCACATTCTGGAACCAACCAGAGAGCAGGGTCTCCTAAGCCTGGTATTGTGCAACAAGATAGGATTAATTAATGGCCTCATAGTGAAGGCATCCAGAGGTAGCAGCAATCATAATATGATTGAATTTTACATTCAGTTTGAGGGAGAGAAGAATGGGCCCAAGACTAGTATTTTAAACTTACATAAGGGAATTATGATGGTGTGAAAGCACAGCTAGCTAAAGTGAACTGGCAAATTAGGTTCAGAGATGGGCCAACAGAGATGCAGTGGCAGACATTTAAAGGGATATTTGAGAATACATATAATAGATGCATTCCATCAAGAAAGAAAAATTCCAAGGGGAGAGCCCTACCATCTGTGGTTAACGGAAAAAGTTAAAGATAGTATCGAACTTAAAGTAAAAGAATATAATTACACAAGGATGGGTGGCAGGTCAAAAGATTGGACAGAATTTATAGAAACAGCAAAGAGTGAATAAAAGATGAATAAGGAAGGGAATATTAGAGTATGGGAGAAAGCTAGCTAGAAATAGAAAAATAGATAGTAAAGAGTGTCTATAGATATTTGAAAAAGAGTTAAAGTGAGTGTTGGTCCTATAGAAGGTGGTCTGGGTAATTAATAATGGAAAATAAAGAAATGCAGATGAATTGAACAGGTATTTTGCACCGGTCTTGAGTGTAGTGGGTACAAGTAACATGCCAGAAATAACTGTAAATCAGGAAATGGAAGGGAGGGAGGAAGACAAGAAAATTACAATCACCTGGGAGATGGTACTGAGCAAATTGTTGGAGTTGCAAGTTGACAAATCCCTGGGTCCTAATGGACTTCATCCTAGGTCCTTAAAAGACCTAGGATCCACAGCTTGTAAGATAGCTGGTTTTAATTTTCCAAAATTCCTTACATTCAGGGGAAGTTCCATTAGACTAGAAAACAGTGAATATATCTCCTTTATTCACAAAGGGAAGGAGACAGAAACAGAAGAAACTACAGTCCAGTTAGCTCAACATCTGTCATAGGGAAAGTGTTAGAATCTATTATTAAAGATGTTACAGCAGGGCACTTAGATAAATTCAAGGTAATAAGACAAAGTCAAGATGATTTTGTAAAAGGGAAATCACATTTAACCACTTTATTGGAGTTCTTTGAAGTAACATCTGCTGTAGACAAAGGGGAACCGATGGAAGTACTGTACTTCAATTTCCAGAAGGCATTTGATAAGGTGTCACATCAAAGGTTATTGCAGAAAATAAAAGCTCATGGTGTAGAGGTAACATATTGGCATGGATGGAAGATTGGCTAGCTAACAGGAAACAAAGTGTAGGCATAAATGGGTCTTTTCTGATGGGCAAGATGTAACGAATGTGTGCCACAGGTCAACTTTTTACAATTTATATCAATGACTTGGATGAAGGGACTGAAGGTAAATTTCCTGATGATACAAAGATAGGTAGAAAAGGAAGGTGTGAAGAGGACATAAGGAGGCTACAAGGGGATATAGATAGGTTAAGTGACTGGGAAAAGGCCTGGCAAATGGAGTATAATGTGGGAAAATGTGAAATTGTCCATTTTGGCACAAAGATTAAAAATGAAACATATTATCTAAATGGTGAGAGATTGCAGAGCTCTGAGATGCAAAGGGATCTGGGTGTCTGAGGGCAGGAATTGCAAAAGTTAGTATGCAATTAGGAAAGCTAACGGGACGTTATTGTTTATTGACAGGGAAATTGAATACAAAAGTAGAGAGCTTATGCTTCAGTTATATAGTGCATTGGTGCAACCACACCTGAAGTATTGTGTACAGTATTGGTTTCGTTATCTAAGGAAGACGTAAATGTGTTGGAAGCAGTTCAGAGAAGATTTACCAGACTAATACATGGAATGGGCAAGTTGTCTTATGAGGAAAGGTTGGACAGGCTAGGCTTGTATCTGCTGGAGTTTAGAAGGTTAAGAGGCAACTTGATTAAAACATATAAGGCAGAATTTTGAGGCCAGCGGGCAGGGGCAGTCAGCGAGATCGGGAGAGGTCGGGAAATGGTCAGCCGCCTGCAATCGGCCCCCAACGACAATTTCATGCTGGCGGGCCAATTAAGGCCCGTCCAGCATGAAATGCAGCTCTTCACTGGTTGGGAAGGGTCGAGCAGGGTGGAGCCCTGTTGGCGGATGTGTCAACCAGTTTAAAAATGTCCCAGGCAGCCCCAGAAAGGCTGCCACAGAAGGATGTATGTTCTGCGTTTTCTTGATGGAGTCAAGTGCAGCTGGAGACACCATGGGAGGGCAGGTTGGGTGGGCACTTGGCCCCCCACTTTTTGGTCCTGCTGGAGGTGTACCCTTGTCCCCAGAGGAGTAGGAGGAGGCCACCGCACCTCAAAGAGGGCATGGGAGGAGGTGGCGGGGCTGGTGAGCAGCCATGGCGTGGTGCGGCGCACATGGGTGCAGTGCTGGAAGCGGCTCAATGACCTGTTGCGCTCAGGAAGGGTGAGCACCATGTTGGCATGGGTTAGTGTGCAGAAGTTTTAAGGTGTGGCCAACTCCCCGTGGACTCTAGGGGTACTAAAGTCAGAGTGCCAACTGTCAGTCACACCGGAGCTGGCCAATGGGGTGAGCCCTGGCTACTTGGAAGGAGTGCCTTGCGACTTGAAGGTCACGACTCAGATATGTCCTGTGAGGTGTTCCTCAGTTGGGGTTGGCCAGGCTTCAATGGCGCTGCATATAGAGAATGAACTAATCAATGCTCCTCTGACCTTTCAGGAGAATTTGAGCCATAATCAAGCAGAGAGGGCACGTGCAGGCAGAGGCCTGCCCAACCTGCTGCCACTCAGCAGGTTTGAGCAGGACGCCCTAAAGCTCGAGATCTGGCATGCTCCACGTTCAACCGAGCGCGGAAAAGCGGGGTGCCAGACGAAGGTAAGAGTGCAGTGCACAGAGGTGAGACTTTCAGATTGTGCAACCATTCTACTGTAGTCTCTTCATTGATGGGAGCTTCAAACCTGGAGTCCCCATTGATTATTGAAAGACGATAGCACCATGATGCAGATCTCCATTGTCTTACCAGGGTGCCTGGCATGCACAGTCACAATGTGGTGATTATAACTAATGACATGTCTTTGTTGTCTCTTTTAGGTTCACTAGCACACTCACGCACTGGATCCCAAAAGGCCACCCCTGATGCCAGGCTTCACTTGCACACGTATCACACTCGATCTCTGCAGCAGGCACTAACGCAGATACTAGCACCTCGGTGGGCATTAGATTGGCGACTAGAATGTCGATGCACATTGGTGAGGGCAATTCACATTCGCTTGAGGTGCAGGCAGAGGCAGAGAGTGCCCAGGGCACCAGCAGTCGGAGGACTGCTGGGGACTGGGACAATGCTCAGTCTAAGGCAGATGATGAGCATCTGGAGTCGTCCATTAGGTGGCAAATGCTGGATGTCCAGCGGGATGTGTGGGAGGATCTGATGGAGATCCTAGAGGGTCTGCATGCTATGTTCTCCGTTGTGGAGGAGTCCATGCAGAGCGTGACCACTGCGCTGACCCTCATGGCCGAGTGCACTGCCGCCTCCATTGAGAGAATGGCGACTCTCATGGACAGCCAGCTCCAGGGACAGAATCAGAGGTTCCTGGGGTTGTGCTCGGACCTGCAAGCCCTCACACAGACACTGACCTCAGGTGGACAGTGCCAGCATTGGAGTTGGATGAGGCACCCAGTATCCCCATTAGGTGCCTGTCCATCAATGGTGAGCAGGTTGGTCCAGAACGACCTGACATTGGCGCACGAGCTGCTTGTCATCTCAGAGGGTTCCTATCAGGGTGCTTTGGATGATGGCAGCAACTCCTCCGCCACTCCAACAGTAACCATCACATCTGATGAGGCTGCGATGACTGGGGAGATGCCAGCCGTTGCACTGGCTGCTTCCTCCCAGGCGGGGCCAGCACAGGTGCCATCGGTCAGAGGATGACCACCAAGGCCATCAAGGCCAACAAGACAAGAGAGTTAGCAGGCTGTCTCCAATGCCGGTACCAGTGAGTGAGGGCACCAAGACGCAGCACACATAAAGTTTAAGGTACCGTGAGCACGAGAAGGGCAGATTTTCTGTTCATTTACGTTTGGTTTATATGTCTACTGGTGTGGACATCAACACTAATAATTGTAATGTCATAATAATTTCAATGTGGTGATAACATTAAATTTTCTTTGGTTCTGATGGCATGAGTATGCTTCACATTTTTTTCTTTCTGGCGCAGGGTACGTCAGTATGTAATGCTGGACATGAGTGGCTCTAAACTTTATTACACAGGCATTCCATGGACTTTGGGTGCAAATGAAAGGGTCATTTCAGACATCGAGGATGGAGGCGGCAGCCCTGGCATGAGGTTGAAGCTGACCTTTGGTAGTCTAGCTGAAGGAGCATTGGATCAAGGTGTCCCTGGTGTCCCTGCCTCCCTGGAAGTTACTCAGGTCTGCCTCCTTGCCCTCAGCATTCTCCTCACCATGCTCCTCCTCTGACTCAATGCTGGACTCATCATCTGTGGCCTGTGCAGCTGCGTCAAGATCTTCTTCCTTCACTGGGACCCCCTTGCCAGTGCCAGATTGTGGAGAGCACAGCATACAACCACTACCACTCTGGGGGGTATTGTAGTGCACCTCCTGAATGGTCCAGGCATCGGAAGCGTATCTTGAGAAGACCTAAGGTCCTCTCTATCACTGCCCTTGTGGAGGCATGACTCGTATTGTGATGGTGCTCTGCCTATGTTCTTGGGTGGAGGAGAGGTATCATGAGCCACCTCTTCAATGGATAGCCCTTGCCACCCAGCAGCCATCCATCCAGTCAAGCTGGAGCACTAAAGAGCCTCAGCACCTGGGAGTAAATGAGGATTTAATCTTCGTGGGAGCTGCCTGGGTACTTTGCACAGACTTGCAGAATCTGCATCTTGTGGTCACACACTATCTGCATGTTCATGGAGTGGAAGCCCTTCCTGTTGACGAAGGCACCCAGCTGACCCGCCGGCACCTTGTGGCCACATGTGTGCAGTCAATAGCACCATGGACGCGGAGGAACCCAGCAATCGCTGCAAACCCTCTGGCTTGTTCAGCCTGGCTGGCCTCTTCCGTACAATAAAGAATAAAGGTCAGTACCTGCCTGAACAGAGCTTCTGTCACCAGCTTGATGCAACTGTGGACAGCTGATTGAGAGACTCCACACAGGTCGCCCACTGACCCCTGGAAAAAGCCAGAGGCATAGAAGTTGAGAGCCACTGTGACCTTCAGAGCCACTGGCATAGGGTGTCCACCCATACAATTGGAGCTGATCTCAGGCCCAAATGGAGATCACTGTATCCCTTGAGAGGCAGAACCCCCTTCGGCATTACACCTCCGACATATTGAGGCAGCTGCATCGCCTGTAAACCCTGGCAGCAGGATAGCAGCATCTTCTGCAGCCCCTTCTGCCTTGGACTTCCTGCTGGCCCTGTGCGCCTTGTGCCTGCACCTCTCCTCCCACAGGTCCCTCTCCTGGAAGCTGCATTGGGACACCTGGACTGCTCTCCCTTCTGCCCCTGTCTTCCTCAGAGGAGGAGGTGCCACCAGCAGAGACCACAATCCCCATTACCAGGGTAAAAGAAGGCTGTCTGATGCCTGAAAGAGTCCACATGGTCTGAATCCTCCAAGGCCTTGGAGACACCAAGAAGTCCTGAAATAAAGCCTGGAAATGCTAACAAAGAAGCCCCAAACAGATATGAAGCTGCCAAGTACCAATAAGTCACCAGCATCAAACTATGTACCAAACTCCCCACTACTGACACTGGCAATGCTGCTGACCCCTTTTATACCGCCCTTGGATGAGGTTTTTGAAATTGTCACTGGCCGCCTGCCCGTTTGCCTGTGTGACGAGTGCAAAGTCGCACTGGCAATGAAAAACCAGCATCAATTGGCTTTTTAATGGTCTTAATTAATGGCAGCTGTGGCTCCGACGCCCACTCGCGCCTGCTGACTGAAATATCACGCGAGTGCGCGATGACATCGGCATGCCCACCTGCATCAGCGTGTTGGGTGTGCGTCCACATGCCAAGCAAAAAATTCTCCCCATGGGGTATTATTTTTGATAAAACGGAAAATTGTTTTGAATTACAGAGATCATAAGTAGGGTATTGTTATGGTGTGGTATCTTGAAGGCCTGATTTTCTGTCCCATAGGAATTATTCACAGTGAGTTTCCTATCTCAGTTATTCTCCCACTGGAACGTCCTGAATAGCAAGCAGGCTTTTCCTCATTGTGACATAGGGGAATCAAGGAGCTTTTCAATTTCTCACTGGCTGGCTATAGTGCAAGATTGGAAGAAATGTGCTAGTAGATTGCAACCAGTCCTCTTGACCAGTGGTGCTCTGTAGTGCAGGAAGATACTGTCTAGGGAGTGGAGTAAATAAAAGTAAACTTGTCAAAAAAACATGTGGAAAAGTTATGAAAATGTTTTTCAGAAACGGAATATGGTGATTATGATGCCAGATAAATTTGACACTTTTACTTCTCACTGTCCCAAGCTATGTTTTGTTTTGAACTGTCTCTAGTTCAAAACAAAAACTAAAACAGAATTACCTGGAAAAACTCAGCAGGTCTGGCAGCATCGGCGGAGAAGAAAAGAGTTGACGTTTCGAGTCCTCATGACCCTTCGACAGAACTCAGTTCTGTCGAAGGGTCATAAGGACTCGAAACGTCAACTCTTTTCTTCTCCGCTGATGCTGCCAGACCTGCTGAGTCTTTCCAGGTAATTCTGTTTTTGTTTTGGATTTCCAGCATCCGCAGTTTTTTTGTTTTTGTCTCTAGTTCAACACTGTTCTATGCTGTTATAAACAATTCCAACCATCAAGATGCTCCTTTTTTTTCTGTTAAACATATCTGTTGAGACAGAAATTTATACTGCCATTGAGGACGAATAGCTGAGGAATCATTCAGAGTTTTATTCTGATACTGCAGGAATATTTCAGAATTTAAGCTTTCTTGGCCAGTAGCTTTTTCGAATTGTACTGTTACTGCTGGAATATTTCTAGGTTATCTAGTCATTCTATTTATCTAGTCACTGAAGAATATTTGAGCTTTAAATTGCTACAAGGGACATTTCATAAATTTAACTTGCTATTGAGGAATATTTCAGCAATTTACACTGGTACTGAGGAATGCCGTAGGGAATTAAACCGTTAAAGGAAGAAAGAGAAAGACGTGCATTTATATAGCGCTTTTCACAACCACCGGAGATCTCAAATAGCTTTACAACCAATGAAGTACTTACTGGGAAATGCTTTAAGGATTTGGTCTGATACTGAAGAAAGATTTAGGGACTTTAACTTATAACTAAGGAATGTTACGGTTTTGTTTCAGTGCACTTCTGGAAGCAATTTTATTCATTCATTTTTATCTCTTGAAACTTTCCCTCTGGTTGATGGCTTTTCATTCACAGCTGCAGGATCCAGTTGGCTGATGCAAATATGACTTTGAGGATTACTAGTAGGGCTAAAAGGTCAAGGATTTTACATTCCAGATTTCACCTCCATTGCTTATTGCATATTAGCCATTTTTGATGAGGATGAATTGTCTGTTAATCCATTCTTTTTCTTCTTCAGAAATGTTTTGCTTTACATGCCTAAGACTTATGGAATAGAAATCTATCTGCAATCTGTTGTTTTAGAATCCAAAGACTGGATTCATATTTATTTGGACCAGGGAATTATAATATTTGATGATTATTTTCACTGAATTCCGTTCCCAGTTTTAGCAAGTGTTACAATCTCTAAAAAAAGTTATCAGTCTATATTAAGAAATTTGAACTTCCAGTTACTAGCTGAAAGAATGCCACTTCACAATTTAATATTTTAATACTTTTACTGTAACAAATATTGAAAGCACTATTGACTGAACATTTTTTGTAGGCAACTTATACTTTAAACTACAGAATAGAACATTCCCCTCTTATACTTAGCAGACATCACATCCCCATGGAATTGTAGTCCTTGTACCAAATAGTCCACCGTTACTCCCAGCTTCCAATGGGATCTCGTATCCCTGTTTTGCCAAGCAGTAACTTAAAGTGACCATCTTCAGTCGTTTTCCTCAGTTTTTAGAGAGTTCCTTAAATCCACCACCACCAGTAAAGCCTGTTTGGATGATTCTTCATCCCCCGACCATTTAGCCCACCGGCAGTGCGTTAAGGCTGGGGTATGAGTTTTCTTCAGCTACGCCAGCTGACAGCCGGCTTTCCTTCCGGGGTGGGCAAGCAGACCCCACTCCCCTCTAATCCCATAAAATCTAACCCTCAGAGTCTGTTCAGAGACTGCTGCCATTGTCTCCAATCAAAGACACCTTGCACCTTCTTCTCGGTAAAATAAACTAACCCTTCCTTTGATCTCCAAGAATCAAATCACCCAGGCTTGTCAGGCAGACTTCAGAACAGGTCACATGACCTTCTTCATTTAAGAACATAGGAAATACTGTAGGAGCGGGTCATTCTGATTAGGTAACCTGATGTGGCTGTAACTCCACTTTACTGCCTGTCGCCCATAACCCTTGACTCTCTTGTCAATCAAAAATCTGTCTAATTCAGACTTTAATATATTCAACGACCCAGCATCCATTGCTTGCTGATGGAGAGAATTCCAAACACTAATGACCCTCTGAGGAAAGAAATTCCTCCTCGTCTCTGGTCTTAAACAGATTACGCCTTATTTTGAAACTGTGCCCCTTATTTCTAGATTCCCCCACAAGAGCAAACATTCTCTTGGCATCTACCCTGTCAAACCTCCTCAGAAACTCATATGTTTCAATAAGATCACCTCCCATTCTTCTAAACTCCACTGAGTACAGGCCCAACCTGCTCAACCTTTCCTCATAAGACAACCCTTTCAATCCAGGAATCAACCTCCTCTGAACTGCCTCCAATGCAAATATATCCCCTCTCAAGTTAGGTGACCAAACTGCACACGATACTCCAGGTGTGGTCTTGCCAATGCCCTGTATAGTTGTAGCAAGACGTCCCTACTTTTATACTCCATTCCCCTTACAAAAAGTGCCAACATTTCGTGTGCCTTTGTAATTACTTGCTGTACCAGCATGCTGACTTTTTGTAATTCACTCTAAATTTAAAGCTTCAGCCCCAAAATCTAATAATCTTATAAACCGCATAATTGTAACACAAGATTCATTCTTACGTTAGATTTACTTTTTGATTTTGATAGTTTCTCTATTGGATTTGCATTTCCTTGGCTTGTTTCTTTAATTTTCTTCTCCTTTTGCTCTTGCAGACAGTCAGCATGGATTCTGTGCCTGCTTCTGTGCTGCAGCCATTCTACGGGCAGCATTTTCCTGTCGGCGAGCAAGGGGCGGGGCCCGCTCGCCAATGTGTAAAATGACGCGCGGCCGTGCAGCCCGACATCATCGCGCGTCATTTAGATTTTCAGTTCGGTGGGCATGCAGCCAAGTCAGAAAAAACATGAAACCTCAGCCCGCCTGTGGATGAGGTTTCAGGAGGAATTTAAAATGTGCATAAAATTTTTAATACAAGTAATTGACATGTCCCTGCTCGTGTGACAGTGTCTCACGAGGGGACATGTCAGGAATATTTTTTTTCTTCTTTCAATAAATTTTTCAAACTTGAGCTGAGCTCGCTGAGGCAGCACTTTGCTGCAGGGAGATGTGTGCGTTCTTTTGCACGCATGCACGAAAGAGCGCACTCCCGGCTCAGGGAATCCACCCCCCACCCCACCACACCTCTGTACAGGGACGCACAGTGCTTCCGAGCAGACGTCATGCTAGGCTGGCCTTAATTGGCCCGCCCACATAAAATAGCGGCTCACCCCCAAGCAGGGGCACAATCGGAAATCCGCCCACCTGCGCCTGCACAACCTCCCCAATGGGGGGAAAAGAAAATACTGCCCTATATTTCTAACTATGTGCTGACAACAAGGAATCTGATCCAGCAGCAGCATGCACTGGAAGATAGCAGGCATCATTATTATAGTTTTTCTATTCATGCTGGTAGCTGTCAAGATTGCTAGTCATTCGCATGTACTCAGACTATTACTGTTCATAAGTTTTGAATTAGTGCTATTTACTAAAAATTAATTTGGTACATATGAAAAAATGGATTGTGTATTTTTATATGTGTGGGATTTCTCAATAAATAGTGATTTGGAGTCAGATTTTCACAGTCATAGTGACTCTGCAGACCTTTAAAAATGGTGGAAGGGACCCGGATCCAGAAATCCCAACCCAATTTCCAGCAGTTCCCATTTTTGTTGGTAGAAGAAAGGGGGCAGGGACATCAGTCATCAGTCATGAATTATGGATCAGCTAGGCCATTTAAACTCAATGCACAAAACAAGCAGGAATGCCTTCAAACTGCAATGTGTGTTGTATGACTTTATGGTGGAGACATAAATGCTCTTGAACGGAGAAGAAGGTATGTAGAATGATCAAGCTGTCAAATTATTTAAATCCCCTATTCTTTGAAAATTTTAAAAATGCCTGACTGTATGTGTGAGAGTTTTAAAAAGTCTGTTCTAGCAGTTTCAATATCTGTTTGCTGACATAACCCTAAGTGCTATCATTATAGCATTATAACAGCTTGACGGGTTTCCACAACATATCATTATCATAGTGGGGGCTTTAAGTTCACAGTTTCATTGACAGCTCAAAGAGGTTATTAAAGGATTAGCTGTCTTTGTTGTGGAGTTATGGGGCAACATTTCCCACCCACCTCCCCCCCCCCACCTCATCAAGAGGGATGTGTGGGAGCGGGTGCAGGTGGGTGGGTTCCCGATTGGCGTCCCCAATTGGGGGTGCACCAACATTTTATGTGGGTGGGCCAATCAAGGCCCACCCAGCCTGATGTCCACCAGGAAGCACACAGATCTCTCTGAGGCAAATTGCAGCCTCAGAGAGATCAGCTCAGATCTGAAACTTCAAATAAACATGAGAAAAAAATTTTGCTGCCATGTCCCTCATGTGACACAGGAGTTATAAAGAGTCATGGGGATGAGTATGTAGTCATGAGTTGGTACTAAGTTGGCATTTTGATTAAATGGATTAAGGAGTCATGAGGATGGGTGGGAGACATGTGTTGGCATGGAGATATGAAGGTTCATTGGGAATGGGTGCGGACAGTTAAGGAGGTGAATGCTAGAGGGCCTAATATATTAAAAAAAACAACTGGGACAAAGTCCCACAGAACCGAAATGGGCCTTTTAAACATTCCACCTCAGCACTTGGCAGCTCCTGTGACCACCTCTGATCTGTGTCCTAGGGTGGGAGGCCTGACTCCATCCTGCACCCACCACCCTAGAGCAAAAAAATCATACCATTCGGGGGTCTTTTCTCCCTGAGGCAAGTGTGCCGAGCTGGGAAATTTCCTGACTCAAGCTACCAGCCTCAGAAGCTTAAATCAAACCTTAAGTCTCAATCATATAGCCCTTCAGTGAGGGCACTATTATCTACATGGAGTATCCTCACTGTCAACATACATCTATGGTTTAAGAAAAAAGAACAAATCCCAAATAAACCTACCAAACTAATTCCACAGCACATATTCTGCAACTTCATAGGTAAATAGAATATGTTCAAGGCAGTAATCTCACCTCAAGGTTCAAATCATAGGCCCAGATTTCTTCCAACAACACAGAGGCTTTCCATCATGGCAAAATGATGGATGAGCCCAGAAATCTTGAGCCCACCTCCCAAACATGACATATTTTCATGGGGTCAAGACTGGAGTCAGTTCAGGGTTCATTCATGTACAGTTTACGGAGGCAGTTGGCCATTTAATTCATTCACTGCCTTCACTGAAATGGGGTGTTGGTAGGCCAGGAGCATGAAGCCTGGCATTTGCAAATTAAAACAGATAAGAAGAGTTCTGAACTTGGATCATTCAGTTGGATAGCCTGGAAAAGGAAGATGCCCCTTTGGATATGGTCCTGGGATACCTTTGGGAGAGGAATTGTTAAAAGTAAACATGACTGTGCATAAAGAGTGTATAAACTCAATAGAACAGTCAAAAGTCTGTCAAAGAACTGTAAAAGCTTTAAAAGAACTGCCAAAGAGTTTTCAAAATTCATTGGAATGGTCAAAGTTGTCAATGGATATAACTCTGCTGGGCTTTAATTTTTTTTAAAAAGTCTAGAATTCAAAAAAAATCTGTGCTTGATATTTCATTCTACCTGTTTATGTAAGCCTGAGGGTTATCATTATAGGATTTGTGCTGTAATAACTGATTTTATGAACTAACGATCACAATGAGGTGCCTGTTAAGTGAGTAGCTTGTTTGACAGTTCCCATTGGTTATAGAATAGAAATGTTTGTTTTCATAAGAGATTAGTTGAAGGAATTTCAAAGTGTTGAATGTTATTTATCAATTAGAGTGTTTTCTTAATTAGTGATGTCATCAATAGACATGTTATTTTATATCAGCATAGTTCCTGAGGTTTGTTCATGATGGATACTAACTGAGTTGGTATGGAGGGGTTAAGGGAATAGAGTGGTGACTTGTGGGCGGGGGGGGGGGTGGGTGCACAGGTCGGCATTAAGTTGGCATAGGGGCTTTTAAGGGCCATGGGAATGTGGGGGACATAAGAGGTATGAGGGCCATGGGCGTTAGGTAGAGAGCATGGGGTTTGAAGGGCCATGGGGAGTGGGTGGGGGTATGAGCTGGCATATGTTGGCATGGATGGGGTGTGGGGGGGTGAGGGGTGAAGGCTGTTGTTTGTTTTAATCATCTTTTTATTAAATTCAACACAGTGCCGGAGCACAGGGGCATGCCTTCTGCCCAGGCCGCCTCTGGATCCGGCAGACTCTGCATTCTTTACAGGTACTGTGGGACAGCTCCAGCTCGCCCACCCAGAATGAATCCCAGAACAATGGCAGCCATTTTAAAAGGTCAGGTTCGCAGAGCCAGGAAATCTCCCAACTCCACACACCCGACCCAGGAGCAAAAATCTGGGCCATAGTTGCTGAACATCATTTTCATGTTTTATCTGAACCCCATAATAATTATCTTTTCTCTACTCCCAGGAAACCATTGGTCTCCATACATTTAAACTGGTGCAACTGTTCTCTAACTTTTGCAGTTCTAGAAATATTCAGTAAATATTTGCACTTTGTCTGCTGCTTTGCTTATCCTTGCATGCTACAAGTAGAACAAAAAGAAAAAATACTAGATGGCCGTTCCCACAAACACATTGGCCAGGATTTTCCGTGCTCACCGGCGTCAGGTATGTTTGATGGTGTGAGCAGACAATATGGCAAGAGCAGTTTCACAACGTCATGAAATCAGTTGCGATCGTCCACTCAGCCCACCGATAGCAGGTCACGTTTCCCGCCATCGGACGTCGAGAACGTCATTGTAATACATCTGCATATCATTATTAGGAATCTCCCCCCAACGCCACCCGCCCCTGCTGGATCATCTGCCCACGTCAGCAGGAACACACGCAGATGTGTTTTTTAACAGCACCTGTGAGCTGTACTTCACTTGGGACTTCAAGGTTTGTTCGTCTGCCTTATTTCGGGCAGCGCTCGCAGTCATCAGCGTCAGGCTTCACATACAGCACCACATCACTTTTAGGGGGGCTCACGGGTAGGTCTCTACCTACCAGATCAGCCATATGTGGGTGGCTTTTCAATAGCTGCAGAGCTAGGTCTTGCTTGTGGAAGGGGGAGAGGTGGCCTCAGGCAAGGGAAGAGGCTGCAGGATGAGAGCTGTACTGGGGAAGGGGGGTAACCCAGGGTGTGTGTGGGGGCACATGTTGATCTGTGCAAGTGGCCTCATAATGGTGAAGGCTGAGGAGGCAGTCTCCAGAGGAGATGAGGGCAGATGGAGATGTGAGGGTGTGTGTGAGAGAATGGGTGGTGATGTCCTTTGAGCTGGCAATGAGTGAGATGCCAGTGAATGTGTGATGGGCTTGAGTGTGAGAGTTTGGAGTGTTGAGATGGTTGCCATATCATAGCTGCATGAATGAGGTCATTCATCCTCTATCTGCATTGGATAGCTAACCTCTTCTGTGCAGCCTTGGCACTGATCACCACTGCCACCACCTCCCAAGCCTGGTTGGTGATGCTGCTGCCCATCCTGCGGCCACAACAAGGGTAGAGGACATCGCGGCAGGCCTCCGCAGTGTCCAAAAGGCATTCTAGTGACGCGTCACTAAACCTGGTGGCTGCAGTCTTCTTGCCTTCTTCACTGCAGCAGTTGTGGACTGGGTTTGGGACAACATGGTGTGAAAACCCGCCTTCACAGCCAGCGGGTAAAACATCATTGTACCTGCCCGCTACCGCACTTAATGCAAATCTGGGACAATTCTGCCCATTAGGCAGAAAAGTGCACCTATAATAATAAAGAAAATAAAATCCCATAATTTATATCAAAATAAAATGGCTTTTGCAAAGAAACATATTTGTAATTTGTTCACTGTTATTCTGGATTAGCATAAGAAATCTCTCAAAGTGCTATCCATAAACTCACCCCTAGGCCAACTTAAGAACCCACCCCAGAAGCTATGGGGCAGGATTTTTATGTCAGTGAGCAGGGGAGAGGCCTGCTCTCCGATGCGTAAAATGACGCAGGATGACATCGGGTGGAATTCCCAACGTCACCCCGCGTCATCTCCATTTTCAGGTCAGCGGGGGAGCAGCCGAATCAGCTGTGTGCCCGCCAACCTGTCAACGGCCTACTGAAGCCATTCAAAAAATCATTAAACTAATTAATGGACCTGCGCATCCAACCTTAGGGTTGGCAGGCAGGCCGGGAGCCCTGCTGGACTTCAGAAAAAGCATGAAACCTCATCCACAGGAGGGATGAGGTTTCAAGAAGGTTTTTACATATTTCATAAATGTTTAAGTTAAAGTGATGGACATGTCCCAACTCATGTGACAGCGTCACATGAGGTGACATGTCAGGGAAATTTTGTTTATGTACCTTTACCATTTTTAAACTTGGAGCCAATCTCCCTGAGGCAGCACTTAGCATCAGGGAGATCAGCGCGCTCTTTCGCATGCATGCGCGAAAAAGCATACTCTCGGCTGAGGGAATCCCCCCCACCCACACAGGGAGTGCATAGCACTTCCTGGTGGATGTCACGCTGGGTGAGCCTTAATTGGCCCGCCCATGTAAAATGGCAGAGGTATGCCTGCCGGCACCCGGTCCTGCATTTTCCCTCCAACAGGGGAAAAATTCTTCCCATGGATCCAAAAGTAGCTTCATCTATAATTCTGTCAGAATTGCTTGTCATAATGATGTCATTAACAACCTGGCCTATACAGACAACAGCTTAGGAGTTAGAAACAGAAGAAGTCAAAGGAGTGAAGGTACACAATTTAAAATACAAACTGCTGGTGATCAGTAATTCCAGTATTAAGTTGGCCTCCTGGGATGTAAAAAGAACCCCAAAGGTCGTCAAGCATTTTAAAATTATGAACTATTTAAGGTGATTAATACACACACTGAGTAAATATTACACCATCCAATTATGGCACATGAATGCTTAACACGTTTGTGTGAAATTACTTGTCCCCTATTTTAGCAAAAGATTAGCCCATTTGTTTTTATTGAAGTGTAAATTCAAGACTAGAGCTAGCAATGACTAGACTTAGTATTAACTCCATTTTATGAGAAAAAACAACAGAGTAAGCAACTGTTCTTTGACCAGATAGAGAGATAAAATGGGAAAATTGCTAGCTAAATTGTTAAAAGAGCAAGGACATGCAGCAATCCCAGCAATTTTGAACAAGGCAAAGGAGTTATAGACATAGACCTCATTAAAGTCAAGCACCAACCTGCTGAATTTTACAGTCTTAAGTGTCAACCTATTGCAGCCCTGAATTTGATTGGTTCTTTGTTAGCCTCAAGATCCCAAAAACCAATCCAAAAATCTCTCAAGTGATCAAATGGTTCAGTTCTGTTGAAGGGTCATGAGGACTCAAAACGTCAACTTTGCTCTTCTCCACCGATGCTGCCAGACCTGCTGAGTTTTTCCAGGTATTTCTGTTTTTGTTTTATATAAAAAGAGTTAACTGAAGTCTAAAGGACATTTAGTGACATCAAAAGATCCACAACTGAATTCTATAGCTCTGACTCTTGTCAGGTTGAGACTGTTATCACTGATAGGCTTTGAATGGATGTAGCAAAATTCCATACTCATTGATACGCTCAGTGGTGATCTTATTTCAATGTCAGCAAAATAAAAATTGGAAGATCCCAACCCAGTAAAGGAATTTCAAACCCTGTTTGCAATGTTGACCATGAAGTCCTCCAGTTTGAGAGGTGCATCAGGCTATAATGGAAAATAAATAAAGTAGGTGCTTCAAAATGGAGGTGTCCTCTCCCTAACTTTTTAAAATCATTAATTAAAAAATACATGCAGCTTGCATGTTTTTGGGGAACAGCTCTAAAGGATAGCCTCTGGCAAGGAGCACCTCTAGACCAGCCTGGAGCATCAGCCCGCAGACTGCCAACAAGTGCCCGCCTATGGACTGCTAAAACTGGCCTCCAGCACCTGTAGGAACCAGGACATCGACGAGAAAATTCCAGTCGGCCTCCTTTAATTGGCCTCAATTAGGCTTTTAATAAGCTTGATCAGTACCTGTCAAGTGTGGGCAGGTAGCGCTGCCATCTCTTGATCCTGCCACAGTTAAGCCGAGAGGTGGGATGAAGCAAGGGAACCAGCACACTAGCTGGCAGGGCTGTTTTTAGCTCCCACATGGCTCCGATCCCAGCCCATGCAGGGGTTGAAAATCCCCAAGAGTCTGATGGAAGAAAATAGTAGATTGACACCAAGACCACCTTGCCATCACAATGGAAGGCAGGGATCCCAAATTTCGATCTCCAGTGCACCCGCAACATATTGCTAGTACCAGTTGCTCAGGAGAAAAATTGAAGCTGCAGTTAGTGTCTGAAGTCATTAATGTTAATATTAAGACATTATGGCTCTGTTTACTCATGAATTCTTCTGCTTCAGTTCTTTTTGTTTGTACCTATCTATTGTCCCACAGTAAGCTGAAGAAAATCCACTCAAGTTTCTTAAATCCTGTTTTACTTACGTTCAAGAGAACAAAAACATTGAGCTGGTGGCAGTTATCCCAGCATTTACATGCAAGCACATCAGTAGCTTTACAAATTAAGAGGAGAATTTGTAGTGTCTACCTTCCTCAAAATTCCTACTGCAATAAAAACAAATATTGAAAGCTTTTCTGATATTTTGTACCAGTCTGGGTGGGCCTACAACAAGCCATCCTGCTCACAATTCTGATTGATAATAGCTCAAATGTTCAGTTCTCACTCCAAATGTTCAGTGTGATTCACTCCAATGCTGTTTTATGCTAGAGTGTATAGGAGCTGATGTAATACTTTTCCATCCAATCTATAAACCCCAGCAATTGATCCCTCATATTTAAGAAAAAAATTACAAGGCAAGGAATAAACAAATGAGTTGATGTTAACCTCCCAAAGTTTTGGTAAGCAAAAAGCGCCGGCGGGCCTAAGTTTAAGACCTGTCACACCTTAACCCCCAGGTCTCAACAACATGTCACAGGTCAGTTTCCTCTACCTAAAACTGATGAAAAGTAGCACTTAGCCATTGGCAGAATGAGGATTAAAAAAAATTCTATATTATAACAGACATTGTATCCTTGTTAAGGGTAAAAAATTCTACTTAAAAATATCTTTCCTTATCATTTAGCCAACTGCTTGCAAGAAAGTTTTAGCTTTTCATGGATCAGTATTCTGCATAATGATAAGACTTCCCATTGAAAACCTTTATTTATAAATTTTAATCAAATGATGAATGAGTTCAATCTGTCTCACAAAACTTGTCAGTTGAGATTTAAAAACAAAACACTAGGGTTTATCTTCGTGTGACTTAACAGTCTTTAATACTGAAGAAAAGTAAGAGGATTAAAATGCTGCTGATTAAGAAGGCTTTTCAGATCTCATTTAAACTTCTCTTTAATCCAGTTTCAAACAAGACAACATTCACCTAAATAACCCCAAATCTCTCTGAGAAGTAGCAAAAAATGCTGGGAAAAGGCAATCATTGATCCTGGATAACTTGTCTGTCTCAGAACCCCAACTGGGGTCCAAGTTGGATCCATCTGTCATCTCCAAATCATGGTATGGACGGGGGTTTAATGTGATCACTGCCAGTCAATTCTTTTCAACGAATAGACTACCAATAGCTCATGAATTGGTCCTTGGGCCTGAATCTTCGGCTCGGCGAGTCAGGGCGGGGCCTGCTCGCCGAGGTGTAAAATGACACGCAGTGATGTCAGGCGTGTGTCTCGACGTCACCGCGCGTCATTTAGATTTTCAGTTCGGTGGGCGTACAGCTGAGTCGGCTGCTTGCCCGCCGAACTGTCAAAGGCCTATTAAGGCCATTTAAACATCAATTAAACTAATAAACTGAGCTGCCTGTCCAACGTTAAGGTTGGCGGGCAATTGAAGAGCCCAGGCTGCCTTCGCGTTTTTCATGGAACCTCATCTACGTGCGGGATGAGATTTCATGAAGTGTTTATAAATCGAATAAAATTTTTTATCAAAATTCATTGACATGTCCCAGCTTATGTGACACTGTCACATGAGGGGACATGTCATAAAATTTTTCCTTTTCTTTATTAAAATTTTGGGGACTTAAATTAATCTCCATGAGACAGCTCTGTGCCTCAGGGAGATTTCTGCACTCTTTCGCACACATGTGTGAAAGAGCACAGGCCCCAACTCAGGGAACCGCCAACTGCACCTGCACCATCCCCTCCCCCCCCCCCACCCCCCCAGCCTGCACATGGAGTGCTCAGTGCTTCTGGGTGCATGTCACACTGGGCGGGCCAATTAAGGCACGAAAAATGATGGCACGGACCCAATCAGGGGCACCGATCGAATCCATACCCACCTCCATACAACCCCCCCAACAGGGGGATAATTCTCCCTTTAGTGTTTTAAGCATTATTATCTTTGTTAAATAAGTTAATAAACTTATAGCCACACATAATAAAAATGAAACCAAATATATGTAGCTTTCATGATAATTAATTAGTATATTATTTCACTTTTAATTGAAATTGATTATTTTTCTAGAACTTGTTCCTGTACATCCATTAGGAAGCCTTTGTTAAACATTTATGGTAATCAGGGGATACTGTTTTAAGTCAAGAAATCAATGAGAACTCAAAGTGTGTGCCGTTACTGTGCAAGCTGAGTTTTCAAGACTTGCAAAATGCAGACTATTGTACCCATTCAATTCTACAATGTCTGTGGGAATTTGATACTATTTCCTTTACATATTTTTAAAATTATACTTAATTACACAATTATTTAATGTCTTATAAACATTTATTATATGTTGTCTGCCACTCTTTAAGCCTTCCCTGTTTCCTAGTCCAAGCAGGCAACTTGCTGCCATAATTTTTTTTAAATTCATTTACGGAATGTGGGCTGCGCTAGGCCAGCATTTATTGCCCATCCGTAACTGCCCTTAGAAGGTGGTGGTGAGCTGCCTTCTTGAACCGCTACAGTCCCTGTGGTGTAGGTACACTCACAGTGCTGTTAGGGAGGGAGTTCCATTTGACCCAGCGAAGGAACAGCGTTATATTTCCAAGCCAGGATGGTGAGTGGCTGGGAGGGGAACTTCCAGGTGCTGGTGTTCCCACCTACCTGCTGCCCCTGTCCTTCTAGATGGTAGTGGTCGTGGTTTTGGAAGGTGCTGCCTAAGGGGCCTTGGTGATTTTCTGCAGTGCAACTTGTAGATGGTACACACTGCTGCCACTGTGTGTTGGTGGTGGACGGAGTGAATGTTTGTGGAAAGGGTGCCAATCAAGCAAGCTGCTTTGTCAAGTTTCCTGAGTGTTGTTGGAGCTGCACTCATCCAGGTAAATGGAGAGTATTCCATCCAACACTTGACTCATGTCACTCATATACTTACAATTATGAAGTGGATAAGGGATATTCAGAGCAACTCCCATTTAATTCCCCCTTCCCAGGAAAGTATTGGCAATCATTAAGCTTCTCCAATAAAAAGAGAAAGTGCTAGAAATTTTCAGGAAGTTAGGCAGCATCTGTGGAGAGAGAAACAGATAACCTTAAATGAACTCTGATGTAAGGTCATAGACCTGAAACATTCAGTCGGTTTCTCTCTCCACAGATGTTACCTGACCTGCTGAAAATGTATAGCTTTTTCTGTTATTCTTTCAGATTTTCATGCAGTATTTTGCTTCTGTATTCGGTTTCCCCACTTTCTCTATAGCCTGGAGAATCATGATATTAAATAACATTTATTATTCCCCAAAAAAGCATTTTGACACACCTATATTCTACACTGTACCATGCCTTTACTTAAATAGCAACAAAATGTCCATGTGCTGACCATCAGAAATAAACTCAAAGGTGTTAAAAAAAAATCTTATTTAAAATGTTAAATTCAAGAAGGGAGCCTTATTTATTTGGATAATGTCTCCATTTGAAACTTAGGCTCCTACATTTTCTCATTAGAACTGACATATATTCCAATCCCGTAACCTTTTACCTCTTGCCACAATTTGGTTCTCTTGTCAGTTCTCCAGCTCATCACTTCATTAAAACTCCTGCAACAGCTATCAGACTCCAGGGCAAACAAATCATTGGACAATTCAGGGCCACACACGTGCATCAAATCACAAATAGTTTTCCTTTTCTGACATTCTGCCAGCTCTGTACTTCAATGGATGTTTTCTCTTTCCAGCTGTCACTGTCTCTTACTCCTGAACAGCTAGAACATCAGTACTTGCACTCTGTAGCCCACCCCAAGAAGCAGCCCAACTCCCATGGAATTCATCAGACTCGTCACAATTGAGTAAATGGGCTTTAGCTTTTAAATATCTGATCCCTCTCAAGATCAGCCAAATGCTGGAGGGTGAAAAAAAGAAATTACACTGCTTGATCATCAGATAACATGTAACAGCTATGGAACAAAACCTCCATGTGTCATTATGCACTATTGTTAGCAGTTTTGACATGAAGCAAACATACCCTTTTAGGTGCCTTTTTATCAGTTATATTTATTTTACATCACAGAATCACTCACTTGTAAGTGATTAAGGATTTTAAAAATCTCAGAACTATATTTAAAAGAATCAAAACAATCCAAATTTCATAAATGTTTATTAAGATTCCGATCAGTACTATAAAAAATCAGTTACACTGACTTGATATGAATTATTTATCCTAGTTTCTACTGATCTTTGTTTAAAGTGTGATCTTTTAATAAAGGAAACTAGATTACAGACAGGAATGTAAGAAAACTGAATAAACTCACATATGAGCTAATATAATAAAGGAAGAATTTAAAGATGATTGTGTAAACCTGGGTTTGTAAAAGTGCAGCTGCCTTCAAACAGAAGCAATTTTTGTTACTGGGATTTCCAAAGCACAACTCATGAGCTTTAGACATTTGAGGAAACGGTCTTAAGCTGCTGGAGTTATTTGGAGAGGTAGGGTACCTCTTTGGAGAGGTCAGGAATCCTATGGCACAATTAAGAGGTGTGAGGAGCGAGGGCTGTCTTTTGTTTTATCATTTTTATTATAACAGGGACCAAGTCCCAGACTACTGAGGCGGACCTTTTAACCAGCCTGCTTCTGCACCTGGCAAACCTTGTGGCTGCCTCCAAACTCTTTCCAGGATCAGCTTCTGTTAGCACCACCCCACCGCCAACCCCCATCCCAGAACAAAAATCTGAAGATTCAGGGCATTTTCTCCTGAGTCAGATTTGCTGACTCTGCACTCCTGACTTAGGAGCAAACATTTAGCCCTGAGAAGTTGTTTCTGCTGGCTGAGGAGTCCAGAACATGAGGACACATTCTCAGGATAAGGGGCTGATCATCTAGGACCAAGATGAGGAGATATTTCTTCACTCAAAGGGCTTGAATCTTTGGAATTCTCTACCTCAGAGTTGTGGATGCTCCAACACTGAATATATTTAAGGTTGAGATGGAAAAATATTTGGCTTCTCAGAGAATCAAGAGATAAGGGGAGCAGGCGGGAAAGTGGAGTTGAGGTCAAAGATTAGCCATGATCAGATTGATTGACAGAGCAGGTTTACTCCTGCTCCTATTTCTTATGTTCTTATGAGTCCTACTTTCCAGAATCTGTTTTACAAGGAAGTATGATAATATTAAATATAGGTTTACCTTTTTCCTGTCTTGCTCCTATTTTCCTGATCTCTGAAGCATCAGTTGGATGCTACAGTTGGTCCGAGCATCTGAGCGAAAGAAGGAGAATGAGCCCAAATTCCCCCTTCTTAATAGCCATCCAATGAACCTTGCTGAAAAGTGCATGCAAGTGGCCATCATTGAGGATTGAATTGGATTCAACTGTGATCACTTATGGTTGAACAGCTTGATACAACTCATTGCCTGGCTCATACAGAAAGAATGATTATTTTAGAAAAGGCACTGGAATTTTTTTAAATTCATTCACAGGATGTGGGCTTCATTGGCTGGGCCAGCATTTATTACCCATGTTGCCCTTGAGAAGATGGTGGTGAGCTGCTTTCTTGAATTGCTGCAGTCCATGTGGTGTAAGTACACCCACAGTGCTGTTAGGAAGGGAGTTCCAGGATTTTGACCCAGTGACAGTGAAGGAATGCTGATATATTTCCAAGTCAGGATGGTGAGTAACTCTGAGGGGGACTTCCAGGTGGTGGTGTTCCCATCTATCTGTTGCCTTTGCCCTTCTAGGTGGTAGTGGTCCCGGGTTTGGAAGGTGCTGTCTAGGGGGCTTTGGTGAATTCCTGCAGTGTATTTTGTAGATGGTACACTCTGCTGCTACTGGGCATGCCATCTACCAAGATGGTAGGACCCCAAGATTCAGCAGATAGCCAGAGAGAAAATTAAGTATGTATAGGTGTTAATTCATGACAATCATGGCATTGGGTAGAGTAACACCTCTCAGCCAGTTCACCTGATATTATGCTCTGATACAATGATATTAGCAGTACTCAAATATAAATATAAATGTCATTTTCTTCAAGGACTTAAAAAGAAAAAAAGCTTTACTGAAATTCCTTTTCAAATAAGCTTCCTTGAATGTCTAGAATATTGCAAATATGCTACCAATGGGACAGAGAATTAAAATCAAACCCACATACATGCAGTGCATCCAATAAGAAATATTGTGAACAGGCATGTGTTCTAAAATGAAGACGTTTTGAAAGATATGCAATGCTGACACTAATCTGTATTTCACAGAAAGGATCTGCCCTAATACTAAAGACAACCTTTGACAAGAAAGCACTAATGACTGCACTAAGCTCTTGTGTTCAGTTGTTAATATAGCATGCTTCCTTGCTGTGATTTTAAAGCTTTCTCTAAAAGGACAGGGAGTAAACCATGTTTACAGAGTAAATTACACACATTTAAGAATGTCTGATTAAGTTAACATTCAGTTATGTGTGTATACACAGCTTATAACTAGAGTCTAAAAGAATACAAGCATTTAAGGTTCAGCTATAGTTTGACTCATGTTTTGAAGAACCAATAGGTAATCTCTGTCAAACAGGTTTCTCATGGTGCTGTAAACCTAAAACATGATGTTTTCTTTTACTCCAGAGGTTACTGTGAACATACAGCATTGATCGTGCGCATAAATCAACCTGGCGTATTAGACAACTCAATTTTTTTGGTGCCAAAAATCACGTTTAGGCCTATACTTGGCATGTAAGTCAACCCCACCTTTTTCTGCTGGAACACATTATATTCACATTAGGAGTTGGCCTCAATTTTTCACCTCAGAAATGTATGTTTTACTCATCTTATAAGTCAGCACATGGGATCAAGCAGGCGACATGGGCCATGTTACCAGGAAAATGTGCGGGAGTTTAAGACACACCCACACAGAGCAGACCATGCATGGAAAATGATGACCAGAAACAAGTCCTCCGGCAAAAGGTACAAAGCTGGTTTCAAGCTAAAAGTCATCACATTTGCGAACTTGTTAAATAACTGTGCTGCAACGAGGGAATTTGGTGTTAATGAAAAATCGGTGCAAGATGGAAGGGGGAGGAAACCATCCTGAAAAAGATTTCCCAGACCAAATGCACCATGAGAACAGGGACCAGCCACTGGCTAGATCTTGAGAAGCATATATTGGAATGGGTCCCCAAAAATTGTCAGAATCATTATATCATCACAAGAAATGCAATGCATTTATACACAGTTAAGTGGCTAAATCGAACCCTGAGTCCAGCAAAGATTTCAGAGCAACAGTTAGTTGCTGTAGTCCCTTTATGGAATGGAAATTTCCAGTGTTGCAACAGATGACCAAGATTGTTCAGAGAATACCGAAAGATCTCAATGCCAAAATTACCAGTTTCCAGTGATTCATCACCAGACAGCCGCAAAAACACAAGTGCCTATTATGCCATATCAGCAACATGAATGGAACACCCATGAACTTCAAGATGCCCAGCAGCCAAACTGTGGAGTGGGAAGGTTCAAAAACAGTTCTAGTAGAAACCCCAGGATGTGAGAAGACAAGATTCATGGCGGTACTAGCCTTCATGGCCGACAGAATGAAATTAAAGCCTATGATAATTTTCAAATGTAAAACAATACCAAAAATAAAAGTTTCCTGCAGGAGTTTTTGTGCACGTTTATGACAACAGTTGGATGGATGAGCTTGGAGTGAAGTTGTGGATTGATAATGTGTGGAATAGGCATCGAGGTGGCCTATGCAAAGAATGCAGCTTATTAGTCTGAGCCAGATTCGGATCCTTTATAACTGATGAGATCAAGGGCACCTGTGAAGAAATAACAGCCAAATTGCAGTTATACTGGGTTTGGCGGGTGGGGGGGTGCTGTTGGAGGAGTTGGGGTGGGGTTCAACGTCCATTGTTGACCCTTTGGATGCGTGCTTCAACAAGCCATTGAAAGATCATGTTCATGCCAAGTGGAATAGGTGGATGATTGATGGAGAAAAACCTTTCACAAAGAAAATGTGTGTGCTGCCCCTGTTCATGTTTTGTGTGGTTTTGTCATCAAATTGTAGGATGCTATTAATGCACAAATTTTTATCAGGTCATTCAGAAAATGTGGAATACCTTATTGACTGGATGGAAATGAAGATAACTTGTTATGGAGGGATGATTTTGAAAATGCCAAATCTAGTCCAGAGTGGGATCCTTACGATGATGCCATAGCCAAAGTGACTGAATCAATTTGATGAACCTATTTGCATTAATGCTAAAGACAATGGGCAGAATCTTTTGGTCAGCAAGCAGGGACGGGCCCTGCATGCTGACATGTAAAATAACGTGCAGTGACATTGGGCATGCGTCCCAATGTCACTGCGCATCATTCTGATCTTCAGTTCGGCAGGCGCACACCGGAGTTGGTTTTGCCGACTTCAAGGTTTCTGCTAAAAGAAGTTGCAATCAGACAGGGTGACTTAGTACAGCTTCCACTTGGCATTGAACATGACTGGGAGAGTGAGTTGGAGAGCAAGCTGCAAATAAGGAAAAGCTGCTAGGAGAGCAAGGGGTAGGAGAGGGAGAAGAACTCTCATCAGGAAGTCATCTCTGCAGAGAGTCTTTTGGAAACAGATCTATTGGAGAACAGATTGCAGGAGTGTTGTGACATAATAATATCTACAGCCAAGGTGGCAGCACTCTGAGCTTCCATTGTATCAATATCCTAGAGGTTGCCATTGACCAGAAATTGAACTGGACTAGCCATAAAAATACTGTGGTTACAAGTGTACGTCAAAGGTGAGGAATCCTGCAGTGAGTAACTCACCTCCTGACTCTTCAAAGCCTGTCCTCCATCAGCAAGGCACAAGTCAGGAGTGTGATGGAATACTCCCCACTTGCCTGGATGAGTGCAGCTCCTACAACAGTCAAGAAGATTGACACCATCCAGGACAAAGCAACCCGCTTGATTGGCATCCCATCTACATTCACTCCCTCCACCACTGACGCATAGTGGCAGCAAGATGCACTGCAGCAACTCACTAAGGCTAGTTTTAAGAAATGCTAGCATGTTACAATTTTGGGCCCCTTCTGATGCGTGCAGCCAATGAACAATGTGAGAAGTGTTGGCTGCACAGATAAATCATTACAATGAGCAGGCCACATGAAGTTGGCACGCTGCCTGCATTTCAAACAAGGGAAGAGGATTAATCGCACACTGCAATTCCCAAGCCCATTTCTGGGAACCATGCAATTTAACCCACAAAACACCCAGGGAGATCCACATTTTAATCTCAGAGCTTGTGTTGTTACCTGATCTCAGCCAAAATGGATTTTGCTCTCAGTTCCCCTAGCGTTTTAAGGTGAGAAAAAGGCAGGATTGTTGCTTTTTATTGATATTCAGCGAGCACAAGTGGATTTGCAAGGGCAGCGTTGCTATCTTGCTCAATAAAAAAGAGCTCAATACTGTCTACTGCCCAAGTTCATCTAAGAATAAACGAACATTTATGAATATACAAACATACGAAATAGGAACAGGGGAAGGGCATTCAGCCCCTGGAGCCTGCTCCACCGTTCAATAAGATCATGGCTGATTTGTTTGTGTTTTGAATTCTACATTCCCATCTAACCCCGATAACATTGCAAACAAGAATCTATCTACCTCTGCTTTAAAAACATTCAATGACCCTGCCTCCACTGCCTTCGGAAGCAGAGAGAAGTTTATTGTCCTGGAATCATGCACAGGTATAGGTTTCGCAACGAGAGGATGGGTATTGCAGAAGATCAAAAATCAGGCTGAAAATTGGAGGAGAAGAATAAATAAATTTTACTATCAAACACCAAGGGCAGAATTTTCCGTGCCCATCAGAACGAGTGTGAGCGGACAATATAGCATGAAGGCCAAAAATCAGTTTCACACCATTGTGAAACACATTTGCAACCATCCACTCCGCTTGTCAATGGCAGGCCGCCTTTCCCACCGCCGCACATCAGGAACTTCATTGTAATACATCTGCATATCATTATAAGCCCAGCTCACCAGAATCATCCCCCCATACTAGATCACCCAAGCATATCGGCGAACTGAACATAAGCAACGTGCACTTGGCAAGCTGCACTTCACTCGGGACTTTGAGACTTGCTTGCCTACCTTGCTTCGGGCAACACTTGTGGTCATCAGTGCCAGGCTTTACAGGCAGCGCCAAATCACTTTTAGGGGGGCTCACAGGCAGGTCTCTAACCTACCAGATCAACCATAGGTGCTTTCCAATGGCTACAGGGCTATGTATTGCTTGGGGAAGGGGGAGAAGTGGCCTCAGGCAAGGATAGAGGCTGCAGGGCCAAGACATTACTGGGGAAGGGGGTTATCCCAGGGTGTGCATGGGGGCATATGCTGATCTGTGCAAGTGGCCTCAAGAGGGCTGAGGAAGCAGTCTCCAGGGGAGATGAGGCCAGATGTGAGGGTGTTTGTGAGAGAGTGAGTGGTGATATTCCTTGAGTGAGATGAATATGTGATGGGCTTGTGAGCGTGTGAGTTCAGAGTGATGAGATGATTGCCTTACCCTGGCAGCACGGATGAGATCATTTAACCTCTTTCTGCACAGGATGGCCAACCTCTTCTGTGCAGCGTTGGCACTGACCACCTCTGCCATCACCTCCCAAGCCGGAGTGATGACACTGATGGGCCTCCTGCAGCTAGAGTGGGGATAGAGGACATTACAGCGGGCTCCAACGGTGTCCAGAAATTGTCTCAGGGATGAGCTCATAGGGAGCTGCAGTCGTCTTATCTTTCAGCCCCATGTCTTCTTTGCAGCAGTCCTGGGCTGGAAACACTGAGAACTGTGTGCATGCGGCTACACTTTAAATATGGCACCTGGTGTGAGGAAGCGGCGAGGTGAAGGCATGCCCGGCAAATGAGAGCCCACTTGCTTTCGAAACGTCGTGTTTCCTGGGAATGCATGATCAATGAGGCAGGATTGGGACGATACGGCATGAAAAGTCACCTTTGTGGCCAGCGGGTAAAACATTCTTTTTCCTGTCCACTACTACACTTGGTGCAAATCTGGAACAATTCCACCCAAAGTGTTAAATAAAATGCTCTCACGCTGTCACTTCTGTTCTCGGACTGCTGCGCTGTTCCAGTGAAGCCTGATGTAAGCTCGAGGAACTGCACCTCATCTTTCAATTTGGAGTTCAACAATTTCAGACCCTAAGCTCTGTCCCTATTTTGTTTCCTTTCATTTGCTGGTTTCAGTTTTTATCTTATTTTTGCTTTCAATCAGCAGCACACCTGCTCTAGGCAGACCTTTTGTTTTTTTGTTTTTCTTCTTGCCCCATCACCATTTCCTGTGGCCCTGTAAGCTTAGTTCTTCTTTGAGTCAATCTCTTCTGTCTTTCACCCTCTCACAGACCTTCATTTGTCCTTGTCCCACCACCCTTTGCTCAAAACCTATTACACCTCTAACATTTCCTAGTTCTGAAGAAACGTCACACACCTGAAACATTAACTCTGTTTCTCTCTCCACAAATACTGCCTGACTTGCTGAGTATTTCTAGCATTTTCTGTTTTTATTTCCAGTTTCAAGCATCAGCAGTGTCCTGCTTTTCAAATTAATGACTGAGAGCAGATTTATGTAGAGTTTTCCAAACGTGGGTTCCTGATTCCATGAAGTCATCAGCTCTCTATATTTGTTGAATTCCCAGCACATTTATTATTATTGGTATCCAGCAGTAGAAATAATGTTTTACAACTAGAGTTTTTTTTATTATTTACTGGCAGAGTCAACATTTATTGCCCATCCCTAACTGCCCTTGAGAAGGCCTAGATCTGCTGCAGTCCATTTCGTGCAGGTGCAGCCAAAGTCCTTTTAGGAAGAGAGTTCCAGGATCTTCATCCAGCAACAGTGAAGGAACAGCAAAATTGTTCCAAGTTAGGATGGTGTGTTCCTTGGAGGGAAACTTGAAGGTGGTGGTGTTCTGATGGGCCTACTGCCCTTGTTCATATAGGAGGTAGAGGCCATGAGTTTGGAAAGTGCCGTCAAAGGATGCCTGGCAAGTTGCTGCAGTGCATCTTGTAGAAGGTACACACTGCTGCCACTGTGCACTGGTGGTGAAGGAAGTGAATGTTTAAGATGGTGAATGGGGTGCCAATTAAGCAGGCTACTTTGTCCTAGATGGTGTTGAACTTCATGAGTGCTGTTGGAGCTGCACTCATCCAGGCAAGTGAGGAGTATTCCATCACAATCCAACTTGTGCCTTGTAGAAATACTGGCTTTTGGGATTCAGGAGGAAATACTCACCACAGAATTCCTAGCCTCTGACCTGGTCTTGTAGCCACAGTATTTATATGGCTTCTCCAGTTAAGTTTCTGGTCAATGGTAACCCAAGGATGTTGATGGTGGGGATTTAACGATGGTAATGCCAAGGGGAGATGGTTGAATCCTTGTTGTGATGGTCATTGCCTAGCACTTCTGCGGCATGAATGTTGCTTGCTATTTACCAGTCCAAACCTGAATGTTGTCCAAGTCTTGCTGCATGTGGGCATGGACAGTTTGAGTATGAGGTGTTGCAAATGGTACTGAACATTGTGCAATCATCAGCAAGCATCCCCACTTCTGACCATATATAGGAGGGGAATTCATTGGTGGAGCATTGATGAAGATGGTTGGGCCTAGGACACTACCCCAAGGAACTCTTGTTACAAATGTTCTGGGGCTGAATTGATTGGCCTCCAACAACCACAACCACCTTCCTTTGTGTTAGGTATGACTCCAACCAGCAAAGAGATTTTTGCCAATTTCCATTGACGTTAATTTTGCTTGCCCTCCTTGATGAAATGCTGCCTTGATGTCACCTCACCTGTGAAGTTCAACTTTTTGGCCATGTTTGGATCAAGTCCGTAATGAGGTCTGGAGCCAAGTGTCTCTGGCAGAACCCAAAATGAGATTGGTGAGCAGGTGTTGCGGGCTAAGTGCCACTTGATAGCACTATCAATGACATTTTTCATCACTTTCTTGATGATTGAGTGTAAATTGACAGGGCAGTAATTGCTTTTTGTGGACATCCATACCTAACTCTACATTCATCATCTGAAGGCTGATAAATTTTGGTAATCATAAGGTTTCCTTGCCTGTGTTTAACCTGATGGGATCAAGGCCACTCTCATATGACTGTATATAACAGTGCAACCAATGGATGGGGAAGACAGTTCCATGCAATAGAGGGCTGTTGGCTGAAAAGGAGTCAACATAAGAATCTAGGAAGTTGTAAGACAGTTCCAGCTTATGAGAGATGCCAGAATCTAGAGTAAAATATTATAGCTTATCAGGACTATGGGCAGAATTTTCCATTCAGCATGCAGGCACATACCCGGCATGGCGGAATGTTAAATGACGCATGATGACGTCGGGCGTGCGTCCTGACATCATCGCAAAGTTGTGCGATATTTTGCTCAGCGGATGCGCGCCGGAGTCAGCTGCGCGCCCGCCAATAATTGATAGGCCTATTAAGGCCATTAACCAGATAATTAACCTGAATTTTATGCTGCCCGTCCAATCTTACGGTTGTCAGGCAGGCGAAAAAGCCAAGCAACCTTTACATTTTTTAGAAAACCTCATCCACGAGCGGGATGAGGATTCCTAAAGCTTTTACAAATTAAATAAATAAAATAAATATAAACATGTCCCATCTCATGTGCTACAGTCACATAAGGGGACACGTTCCTTTAAATTTCTATTGTATTTTTTTTTCAAAAGCGCTCTAACCTCCCTGAGGCAGCTCCATGCATGCGCGAAAGAGCATTGGATCTGACTCTCCCTCTCTCCCCCATCTACACAGGTTGTGCTACCGCTCGTGATCCATACAGGGCGGACCTTAATTGGCCTGCCCACATGAAATCGCAGTGCGGAGCCGATCGCAGGCAGTGGTCGGCTCCACGACCGCCTCTACCCACTCCCATCGAGCCCACCCGACGAATGGAAAATCCTGGCCTAAGAGATGTTGGCCTTCACAGTTGCCAATAGTCTTACGCATTTGCTTCACTAACCAACCAGAGGCGATTCCTGCTTAGATATAGCAGTTAAACTGACTCCCCAATCATATGACAGCATTCAGCAAAGGAGCTGTTGACAATCTGGCCAACTACTCTACATTCATGTGGCCTTTTATTGGTGCCTTTTTTGTACAGCAGTTGGAAATTGAAACAGAGTAAAAATCTCTTCAGCTCCAAAATCACATGAAGTAATAAGTATGAATGCTTAATTAATCCACAAAACATTCCTTCATCAACAACTTCAACAGAGACATTGTGAGGAACTAAAGAGTTAGGGAGTGAACCAATCAACAGGTAGTATTTTTAAATAAGTATTCTAAAAAGAAATAAAGTTAATATTGCCTGCTGGTTTCTACTAACCAGGCGTGGATTAACATATGAGCATATTGGCCCATGTCCAAGGATGCCCTGCTATTGAGATGTCAAACTACAAGCTTCTCCTATCAAAAAGATGTTCTTACTATCAGTAATTGTAAAGTTCTGGAAGAACTTACAATCAACCAGATGGACATTGACCCCACCCCAAATCTCAAGAACAGGGTCACTTATTCAGTCAGGGGGGTGGTCTGCACTTGTAAAGGTACAATTGAGCACCCCATTTGTTCTGACAGTCACTTTCATGTGAAAATGTGGTTTCCGATTTCATATCTGAAAAGGCTTAGCTCCGTATTAATATAATGCCCCTTTTCGCTTGATTCTTTACCAGAGGAAATGTTTTCTCTGTGTTATTAAGCCATATACGTGTTTACTAATCTAAACACTTCAATTAGATCTCCCTTCAATCTTCCAAAATAAAAACCAAGTTTATGCTGCTTGTTTTCATAGCCTTTTAAATCCTGGTGTCATTCAGGTGAACCTGCATTGCATTTCCTCCAAGATCAGTACATCTTCCTCAAGGTTTGGTGCCCAAAGCTGAAAGCTGTTTTCCAGATGGCTTCTGACTGAAGCTCTGCACAACTGAAGCATCACTTCTGCACTTTGGTATTCCAAAGCCCTTAAGATAGCGAACATTCTATGCACCTTTCCAATTACTTTTTTCAGATTGGCAACAGGATAATACATTTTGCATTACTTGGTATAACACTCTTGTAGTTATAAAACTGACTTGGTCTGACTTACCAGAAACAATTTTCCAATGGGAAAATTGTTTACTTTCCTGCTTTAAAATAATACTGGCAAAAGTGGTCACAACAAAATTTCTCCTTCTGTGAGTAAACAGGGTATCTGCTAAATAGTCCTTAAAAGGTCAGTTAATTAAGCAGGCTCCACATTCCTTAATGGTAGCTGCCCTAACAGTAAACGAGAACACAACAAAACTGCCTTCCTCCTACCTGGCAAGTTATCCAATCTTGTTAATACAGAACAATTCGAGTTTGAGAAAAATATTCGCACAGCAGCACCAAGCCACCTAGTGCAATGTGTCTTTTTTTTTAAATACAATGGGGTATGAGGTCAATCAAACAAAGATTTCCCATCAGTAGACTTAAAGTTCAATTCTTAGCCCTAATCAATATTTGAACTTGCCTCACATCGCCTCACTGGTCAATGTCAGTAAATTCTCAGCTTGGCCACCTGTGGGCATGCTCTCTAACTGGTGAAAAATTAACAAATCTGTGACCATCATTTCAACCGAAAGAGAAAATGATGTCAGTATAGGAGAGGGGGAAATAAAGAGGCCAAACTGAAGCAAAAATAGTGAAAACTTTGCATTAAAATATATATAGATTAATTTGAGATTAATAAAGGAATCTTCCAGTATTACCATGGAAAAGGACAGAGATAAGCCAGACTAAAAGTCTTGAACTGGGGAAGGCAAATTTTGCAGAAATGAGAAGGAACTTGGCGGAGGTGGACTGGACAGCATTGCTGGAGGATAAAACAGTAGAAAACCAGTGGGAAGCACAAAAAAGTGAGATCCTAATTGTACATGTCCCCTACAAAAATAAGAGTGGTACTGCCAAATATAGACATCACCCCCCACCCCCCACCCCCAAGTTGTCTAGAGAAATACAGGGGAAGATCAAACAGAAAAAGAAAGCGTACGATAGGCACAAAGACCTAAGCACTGGAGATAGCCTAGACAAATATAGGAAGTGCAGGGATGAAGTAAAAAAGGAAATAAGGAAATCAAAGAAAGGGCATGAAAAAAGATTAGCAAGTAAGTTAAAGATAACCCAAAGATGTTTTACCAATATATTAATGCTAAAAGGTTAGTTAAGGAAAAAGTGGGACCAATCATAGATGAAGATGGAAACTTGTGTGTCGATGCAGAGGTTGTGGGAAGGGTTTTGAATGAATATTTTGTCTCCGTGTTTACAAAGGAAAGGGAGGATGTAGATATAGTAGTCCAGGAGGAACACAGAGAGTTATTGGACAAGATGGTCATAAAGAGAGAGAAAGTACTCAAAGGATTGAAATCCTTGAAAGTTGATAAGTCATCAGGACCAGATGGATTGTTTCCAAGGCTGCTGAAGGAAGTCAGGGAGGAGATAGCAGATGCTCTGAGGATGATTTTCCAATCTTCACTAGTTACAGGGGAGGTACCGGAGGACAGGAGAAATGCAAACATAGTTCCATTGTTTAAAAAGGGATCAAAGGAAATGCCAAATGATTATAGGCTAGCTAGTCTTACATCGGTGGTGAGCAAATTAGTAGAATCAATCCTGAGAGATAGGATTAACTGTCATGTGGAAAGGCATGGACTAGTCAGGGATGGTCAGCATGGATTTGTTAAAGGACGGTCTTGCCTCACAAATTTGATTGAATTCTTTGAGGAAGTGACAAGAAGGGTTGATGAAGGTAGTGCAGTGGATGTTGTGTACATGGATTTTAGCAAGGCATTTGACAAGGTCCCACATGGCAGATTGGTCAGGAAAGTAAAAGCCCATGAGATTCAGGGTAATGTGGCCAACTGGATAAAAGGTTGGCTTTGTGACAGGAAACAAAGGGTAACAGTCGATGGATGCCCTTGCAAATGGAAAGTTGTCTCAAGTGGTGTTCCACAGGGCTCAGTGTTGGGACCCTTGCTGTTTGTGTTATATATTAACGACTTGGACATGAATGTGGGGGGCACGATTGGGAAATTTGCAGATGACACAAAGATTGGCTGAGTAGTGGATAGTGTAGAGGATAGCCATAATCTACAACAATATAGATGGGTTGGTGGAGTGGGTGGTAAAGTGCAGACGGGTTTTAACATAAAGAAATGGGAGGTCATACATTTAGGGAGGTCAAGCAGTTACAGGGATTACACAATAAATGAGAATATACTAATAGGGGTAGATGAAGTGAGAGATCTTGGCATGCAAGTACACAGGTCCCTGAAGGCAGCAGTTCAAGTAGACAAGGTTGTAAAGAAGGCATATGGAATGCTCTCCTTCATTGGCAGAGGTATAGAATATGAAGTAAGGATATAATGTTGGAATTGTATAAAACACTGGTGAGCCCACAACTGGAGTATTGTGTGCAGTTCTGGTCATCACAATACAGGTAGGATGTAATAGCTCTGGAGAGAGTGCAGAGGAGGTTTACAAGAATGTTCCAAGGGTTAGAAAAGTGTAGCTACGAGGAGAGATTGGATAGGTTGGGATTATTTTCCTTGGAACAAAGAAGGCTGAGGGGTGACTTGATTGAGGTGTACAAAATTATGAGAGGAATAGATAGAGTGGACAGGATAAAATTGTTTCCCTTAGTGGAGAATTCTAGAACCAGGGGACAGATTCAAGATAAGTGGCAGAAGGTGTAGGGGGAACATGAGGAAGAACTTTTTTACGCAGAGGGTAGTGAGTGCCTGGAATTCGCTATCCAAGATGGTAGTAGAGGCAGAAACTCTAAACTCTTTTAAAAAGTACCTGGATCTGCACCTTAAGTGCTTTAAACTGCAGGGCTATGGGCCAGGTGCAGGCAGGTCGGATTAAAAAGGGCACCTGGGTGTCCTCAGGCTGGCATGGACAAGATGGGCCGAAATGCCTCCTGTGCTGTAACTTTTCTATGGTTCTAGGTATATTTTGTAGCACATGGGCTATTAAATTAAATTACTTAAACAATTCTACTCTAACAAAATTTTGTTAACAAAGTAACAAAAGAATTAGGGCCTGTGTAAAGATTATTTACTGCGTCTGCTATTTGTTTGTTTCTGCTTAATGGTGAGCCACCCGCTAAAAATACATTTGGGAAGTTGTCCCTGATAATATTGCTGCAATGTTCCTTCATGCAAAACAAACGTAGTCATGTACCTAGAAAAAAACATCCTAAATTCCAGAGCAAGGTCAGCAAAACATTTATGGAAACCACAGTGGACAATTTATATATAAACCACACAGGACATTATGTAGGTGTATCCATTTACAGTTATCACGTATAGAGATCTATGATAAAATTAAAATTCAAACATCTCATAGGACAAGTGAATGGTTCCAAGGTTTGCTGCCTTGCCTACCTCTCTACAGTAGAATATATTCTCAAGCAGCAGCAGTATTTACACAGAGCTGTAAAGATCCTTTTCCAAATGTGATCTTGTGCAAATAGATTTCCTTGTGGAGTTCATGATCCCCTCCCCCAAGCCACTTAACTAACACCAGTAATTTCCAGTCAGAAAACTAGCAAGGTAGGTTCGAGGGCCCAAATGGCCTACACTTGCTTCTAATTTGTATGTTTATACAACTTAATCCTTCTCTCAGTTTATTTAATCCAGCAGTTTGTTTTAACCTGATTTTTTTTTGTTCCCAGTTGCTGTGTGAAACGTTCCAAATATTTTGAGTGACATGTTTAGTCTTTCAGTCTATATCAAAGTGGAACAAGACCAAGCAGCGCCTAACACAACAGGACAATGTTAATCTGACTGGAGAGGTTCACTGCTCTATCCCCTTTACAAGGCACACAACACAAGGTCACACCTCACACACAGGGCAGAATTTTACAGCCCCATTGTGGCAGGCATGGGGCCAGAAAATGTAATGAGCTGTTCAAAGGTCCATTGATTTCAGTGGGATCGGAAAATCCCACCAACAGGAGGGGCCATAAAATTCTGCCCACTGTGGGAGGCAAAGGTGCAGGGTGGAATGATACACATTCCTAACCTCTGTAACTTGTATCAAAATCTCCCACTGTCCTTTCTAGTAATGTCATACTGAACATGCCCTGGAATCTAGGATGTATAATGAACAAATTTTTGATACTTTATAAACCTAAAAGAAACTTCAAAGGGAGAAAAAAATGAGGTTCCAGTGCCTCAACAGGTCTGGTGGACACTGTAATACAGTACCCAGAGGGTGTCATGCATCATCGTCACTTGCTGCGCACTCCACAACCTGGCGTTACAACAGGGGGAAGACCTGGCTGAGGAAGAGATGGTGGAGCTGCATGTCTCCTCCAATGAGGAGGACATCAAAGGGGATGATGACAGTGAGGTCCTCAAGGGCGAGGATGCTGGTGATGAGGCCATCACACTGGCCAGATGAGGCAGGCATGCTCGGGAGGCCCTCATATCCACAAGATTTATGGAGGATTATGACGATGAGATGAAAATGAGAACAGTCTTGACATTTGCATCTGTGAATGTTTGACTCCTGTGTAACTGATGGCAGCGCACATACCCTCAGTGATCAAGTTTACGTCATGGAGATACAGTGTAGGCCCTAATAATCACAAGATTGCAGGACGATGATGATGACATGCAGTGAGGACACTCCATAGATCTTTACATAGCCTCTGTGAATGTCTGACTCCTGTCTGGCTGAGGGCAGCTCGCTTGCCTCTGTGTTCAGGGTCAAATTATGGAGCCGCAGCCGTGAAACTTTACATGCATCTGATCCTTTGTCAGCATTCAGCACCTGTCCCCTTCATGAGCACAGCATCACCGGTCACAGCTGCTGAAGAGATGGGGAGCCAGCCTCCCGTGGAGGTGCTGAGAACACACAGAGAGAATGATTTAACTCTATGACGCCTGCGCACAACATTCTGGTAGCGATGACAAGCACCATCAAAGTGAAGGCATCATTAATGTGTCCAGTGAGTGTGAAGCTGGACCATCACTTTGGCCTGAAGGCAACACACTGCACAGGGAAGAGACACTGAACTGAGAAACCCTGCCTTTATCTTGTCTCCAAGATTTCACATCTGAGTGACGTGAACACTGCTCATCAGAACAAGGAGCCACAAGTAAAGGGACACTCTTGTGAGTTCATTTACAATAGTGAATGTAATATACAAGTGATTAACACCCATGCTGAGACTGAGTAACTAAATCTTCTTAGCCTTACTAACACTGCCACTATGTCTTTGTGCTCCCCCGACATCCACAGTGGAGGTGGAGGCAGCCTGCTGACTGTACTCCCTGTCTGTAATGACCTTGACAGGCGCCTTCTGGAGGGTGGAGACCTGGAGGGCCCCTGCCTGATTTCAGGGTCCTGCTGTGTGGCAGTGACATCCTCCTCGGCCTGTGGAGCTGAAGCTGCTGGGGTCACAGGAAGAGGAGATTCGAATGGCCGGACATTCCCAAAGTCACCTGCTGATCCTCCTCCCTATGGGAGCCCAAGGGCCCCTGGCTGACGCCTTGAGAAGGGGAAACTGGAGTGAAATCAAGCTGTTCTACAACCCTCTCATGTTGACAATGCTGGAGGCCAGCTCAGTGTCAGCAATGGAGTTCAGCCTGTGCAACAGTGCAGGACCGATGTCCTGGACCAAGATCTCATTGGCAGCCGCTATCCCACCAGTGTTGGCCTCAGTGCATTGGCATGCCGGTGCTATCATCTCAGACTGAAGGTGGATGAGCTCCTCCATTGTGCCTTGCAATCTGAGGAGTGCAGTGGACATCCCTTCCTGATGTTCCTAAGCTTGCCTTTGCAGCTGCAGTAACTGAGGTATGACAGAGTCCAGAGGCTCCTCATCTGACTCCAGTAGTCCTCAGAGTGCCGAAGAACTGCTAAGTACCTGCCGCCACCTGCTGTGGATCAGACAGTGCGATCTCCCCACCAGATTGTGACCCCTAAGTCTACTCTAGAACTAGGTTCCACCGAGGTCTGGGTGACCGCCTCTAGGGTGCCCTCAGACTCATCGTCTGTGGTGACTTTGGGGCTTAAATTGAGGACCTGGCTCGTGGACCCCCTCAGCTGTTTGCCAGATGTGCCTGCGAAAGCAAGGAGAGATAATTAATGCATGGCAGGGGGGTTCGGAACTGCGATCTCACTCAGAGCATGGTTATCTGATGGATGATGCACTGCTGGATCCTCACTTGGTTGAGTGCCAGCAACCTCACTGTCAGCACAGGAATGGTCCAGAATGTCGTCAGCCAACTGGATGATTCTATTTCCAATGTCTATGAGGACCTTGACTTCGGGCATCCCTCCACCAGTCTCCCTTTTGTTGTGTGCCAGCTTGGCCTGCATGAAGACAGATGGAGAAAATATAAGCAGGACACCTGGCAGGCCAGATGAGAGGATGCCTGGCATGTGTGGGTGGTGATTGGTGCCAAGGATGTGATGAGGACACAACCACAGGGTAGATGAAGGAATCTGTGAGAGATTAAACGGTGATATCCTTTGAACTGGCAGTGAGTGAGATCCCTGTGGATGTGTGATGGGTTTGAGCGTGTGAGAGTTGAGAGTGATGAGAAGCGTGACTTACCCTGACGGAATGAAGCAGATTATTTATCCCTCTTTCGGCACTGGGTGGCTCTCCTTTTTTGCAGGGTGTTGCCACTGACTATTGCTGCCACCGCCTCCCATGTTGGATTGGTGACTTTGCTTGCTGGTCTTCACCCAGAGTACTTCACGATGGGCCCCCACTGAGTCAGTAGACACATAAGGGAGGTGTCGCTAAATTTTGGGGCAGCATATTTCCTCCTTTTGTCAGCCATGACTTTGCAGCAGTTTCCAATCCCTTGAAGTGTGCTAGCTCTGTCACCCGGATTACTGAAAGTCTGATGTGACAGCAGGCCAGGCAAATCAGCGGCTGCCCCGTCCATGATCTGGTGTGTTTCCTAGGAATGCATTCTTAATGAGGGAATGGGACGATATGGCACAAAGCCCCACCATTGCAGCCAATGGGTTAAACAACTTTTCTCGCTACTGCATTTAGTGCAAATCTGGGACAATTCCACCCAGTGTGTTTTAGCATGGTTTGTCTGAGTTGTCGCTTTCTCCTGTTTATAAAGAAATACAAAATTTACCAAATATTATTCATGAAGGGTCTGCTACTTTAAAATGATCCATAAATGACAAATAATAAATCAATGATAATAAGTAATAAAAAGTTGTAAGTAGTCACTGAAATTATTTTTTTTTTTAAAAAAGCATTATTTGGGTAGCCAGGAATGCCCCTGCTTTTAAAGTTCCACGATAGAGTGTCCACAGTGGATTATGTTGCATAACTCAATGCAGCTATCAGATTTTTTAATTGAAGAAACTACACTGTCCTTTTTAAAAGTACTCAAGAGGAATGAGGAAACCTCATTTAATGCTGAAGTAAAGAAAGCCCCATAGTGATCTGTAAATTTAATTATGAATTGAAATATTTTTCATTCCTTTCTCTTTATTTTTACTATTCTTGACTTACAAATCATGACAAGTTTGTGCATGAGGGATTTTTCAATAGATTAGTTCCTGTTGTTATGAAGCCAGGATTGTGATGTACTTGTGTTTGAAGGAAGTGCATTCCTCACATTGCTCAAAATTACATCAGGCAATACATAAAAGATATACTTCGCTGATTAGGTCATGGCAACAACAAGACCTTAACAGTTACATAGCCTAGAAGAGAACAGTAAGATATTAAAATATCTAGTTAAGAACGCTTTTGCTCTACTCAATGTTCTGGAAAGTGCAAGTACATTTTGATAGAAGGGAATGTAAAAACACATTAATAATTTACACTGCAAAGCTTTTTTATTCGAAGATGTGATTGCTTAGAATCATCCGTATACTAACAAAGAAAACATCCAAACTAGTGCTAAAATAGACATAAAATCCTCAAGGTTTCTGTTACTGGAATGTACTAAAAAAAATCAATTCTAAAGTGTCTGTTAAAAATTAAGGTATGCAGAACAAAATGATTCCAGGTTTGATCCTAATCAGTGCTGAGTTAACTGATCTCAGCTTGGAAAGTATTAGGGTTATTACAGTTGACCTTATACCCCCCAGGTCAAGGATGGGGGAGGAGGCTTATGGAAAGGGCTACTGCTTCTCATCATTTTCTACTGACCCTGCTGAAAAGAGAAAGCATGTGTGTAAAACAAAGGCAGCTTTAAGTTTGACAGTGATGCTCCACATAGCCTATCAATGCACTGTCTAGGTTAGCAGCGCAGGACTGTCTCCTAGAGGAGGTCTTGTGATGCAGTGGGTAGCGTCCCTACTTGTGAGTCAGAAGCTCTGGTTTTGAGCCCCACCCCAGGACTTGATGGCCACAGAAGGTGTGTTTGTGGTGTGGCCAAGCAGGCTGTTTATCAACTTGTAAATCCTTCCAATACACCTATGGTCAGGCAGTAAGAGTGAGAGAGTTTCCTAGTCAGCCAGAGCTGTGTGGCAGCTGCAGCGCAATGTTAAAATACTCCACACATAAGCTCTTGCTTCTCACAGGCTCCGTGGCAAGTGCCCTCCTTGATTTGAGGGACTGCCAGTGGAAGGGTACTCTCTCAAAAATGAGGCATAATTTTCAGGAGAAAATTAGGGCAGTAGTGAAAACACAACAATGACCACCTCAGACTGTGAAAGACAAATACCTACTACAGATCGCCATCTAATGAGTGATGGTGTTAATGTTGTCAGAAGTAACTTCCAAGTCTCGTTGTGAAGAAAACACTGAGACTAGGCAGAGACTGTTTATTACTCACCAAGGAGCTTACTTCTCCACTCTAACACAATCTTTCCAGTGCTGGCTGACTTTTCTTTCTATACACATCTGAATAGAATTAACTAATCAATACCCAACACTTGTCCAGCTTATTACATTAAACTACTGGGTATTTAACATCCATCAACAGAACCTATTAGATACTAACGTGCATGCATGTGGGCTTCAGGAAATAACTCAGCTGTGGTGCATTATAAGGTTAAATTAACTACCAACCTTCACTGTTTAAGCACATACATTTAGAATGAAGTGCTGGAGTGTCTTTGAAACTGTGACCCAATGTGAGTTGGTATCTTCGGGAGACATGAAAAGCAAACTTAGAAAATTATTCCTGCCAATAGTTTGGGAAATCCTTTCTTTGGATAAGAAGAAATGAAAGAACTGCATGTAGCCAATCTTGGCCTGGCTTCAACAAGGCAATAAGGCCTCAAAATGGGGTCAGCAGACTCCACAAAAATAATTGTGGTTTGATCTCATCCTCCATCTGCACCATCCTGTTCAGCATCAATTCATGCCTTGTAACAGGATGGAAGACAATTTTGTATTCCATTTTAAATCAAATCAAATCAGAATAGAGACAGCTTTTGGCGGAAATGGAAAATTCTCCTGCTTCGCTGCATTTTGACTTTTCTTAAACTTGCTGAAAAGTAGATACGGAGACCATTTACAAATACAAGTTTCTCAATATTCCAGACAACTGTCCTAAATATGCAGGAAAGTTCACTTTCCTGTACAATGATTTTTCAGTGATGTAGCATATTGGTACACCAACTTATTACACAATGCTAGGATGAGACTCTTCTGATTCTATCCATGTACTTTACTTTCTAACATCACAGTGAGCATCCCAAAAAACATTGTGTCTCAGGCACTCACATAGACGTCTGTTTATTATCTAAGTGTTCATGCAGATAAGTATTACCCAAACAAAATAAACAGCAACGGTTAATAAGGTCTGTAAATTTTCTGGCTTCACATTAGTGGCCAACTGTTTATCAAAGTAATCTATGTTAATAATTTGTAAAACAAAAGGGTTACAGTGCTGTGTGATTAAGGATTAGGGCTACTCCAATCAAAAAGGTTATGCATTATCAAGAGTGAAACACAATTCAAAGCAGGACTTTTGAAACATATCCTGCATTTACCTTCATTTTCTTTGGAGATTAATAATATTTACAGGTATGCATGCAATGGAAAGGCAACAAGACTGCTAATACAAATGTTTTAACTAAGCAAATGTGGGGAGAAAGAAGAGGTGAGTTCTGGAAGAAAATTGTGATCAGTGCTATGCATCTTAAATAAAGCAAAAAGGAATACTAAAATGAAATAGTGGCTAAAGAACCCTGACTTTACACAGCTCTCAATCTGCATGTACTTGAGCTCAATGCAGAGCAACATAAGGAAAGACAAGGATAACTGAATGATTGATCTGTTATTACAGTTTTATCTTGGGATGAGTTAGTTTCTTACTCTAAAGAGATCTTGCTTGAGGCAATGGTCTTCTGTTGAAAACACATTTATTTACATGATTAAGACCAAGACATAGCTGGAGCTACTCTCTAAGATGTTTCACATTCATCTTCACTCTGAGTGACGTCACTATGACATAGCTCCTTACGCAACTCAGTAACTATTATTCGAGTTGGCCCTTTACTCCACAGTTAGAGCCACAGAAATTCACAGCATAGAAGTAGGAGATTCCGCTCATCATGCCTGTGCTGAAATTTGTCAGAGCAATTCATAACTAATTCCATTACCCCACATCATTTGTATACCTTCAGTTTGCAGCCTTTGGACTTAAGGGAGCAAAGATGGGAACTCTAAGAGTGAGTGGTGACGACTGATGGGATGGGAATGAACCATCAACAGCAAACGTAAGGGAGCAGTTAACCAGATCAATAGCAGAAATGGTTTTATAACAAATATCAAGTGAGAAAGAGTTTGAAACTAAAGTTGTGAAAGCTGAAGGAAAACTTTTTCCAGGGGCAGTGGATAAAGTGGATATGCAGAAAGTGAGAGGGATTGGTAGATGAGAAAGTGGTGAAAGATAGCCTTATCGGTTGTCTAAATCTTGAAGGTGGTGAGGCTTTAAGAGATAGTTAAGTCAATGACCAGGCATGGGAATGAGTGAGAGAGTATATATGAGATTGAAGAGTGATGGGATGGAGAGGAGAGGAGAGGTCAGAGGGGAGAAAGGACTAAAAAAATTTAGATGTAGGTTGAAATCGCCAACAGTGAGGTGTCATTGGTGTAGGGACTAAGGGAAGAGATCTTTGTGATAAAATTATCATGAGGCTTGAGAGGAATGTTGGCAGCAAGATGGAAAACCGTTTGCTTCTCTGACACTTTCTCTTTTTGAGGAGCTGGCCAGACTGAGAGTTGGTGATGAGAACTACAACACTGTGCTGCAGTTTGGGCCAAGCAAGTGATGAAATGTTTAACCAAGAGTGGACTCTTTGGTTAGGAGGCAAATGTCACCAAGCATACAGGTTTCTTTCAGGGCTGGAAAGTGGATAAGAAGAGTTCTGTTTGAGTGAACATCCTCAAGGGCTGTGTGAAACTGGGCAATGCATGATGATCTTCTGGGATAGCAGCAGGAGAGAGGGTAAGCAAGTGAATAGTTCCAAGAAAGGAGAGGGACCAAGAGATTTATAGTGTTATAGAAGGACAAGGTATAAAGGGCTATGGCTGGAGAAGATGAAGTGGTGAAGAGGGCAGAATAGTGTAAGAGATTAGCTGAAAAGAAAAGAGAATTTAGCAGGGTTAGGCCTGGGGTGGCCTAATGTGCAGAAAGAGCTGACACAGAGGAAGTTTGTATTTGAAGTATCACAGAATCACTATCAGAATAAACTCAAGTCTTGAAGTGGGCTTTGAAACCAGAGTTGAGTGTACTACCAACTGAAGTACCAAGCAAGCAAGCACTCACAAGATAATAGGCGTACATACCTTTCATTCCAGGCTGCTCCTGTAATTTTATTGAAAAATTCACTGTACCAATTCAATCCTATGGCAAAGTTGAATTCCATATTAATTAATTTCAAACTTTGTTTCATTTAAAGAATCAACTCTATAGTGAGTTACCTCTTATTTCTCTGTAGAGACTTCACTAATCACTAATATTTGATTATTTAGAAACTCCTTGTTGTGATACTGTGTTCATAAAAAGTGCATTTTTGAAGAATGTACTGAAATGCAGCATATGTGGGTGAGAATGAGGTGTAACCAACAGCAATACAGGAGATTGAGTTACATGGAGTAGTCTTTCCATGCTTCTCTGCCTATCTGTCAACATCACAACAAAGACTTCATTACTAAATTGAGAGGCAATACCTAGTGCACCCTAGGTTAAATGTTACAACCGATAGGAATTAATTTGATTCAATCCAGTTTAAAGCGGCAGTAGCTCATAAAAGATTAACAGATTATATAGAGATGGAGGCACACAAATACCACAATCTCTTGTAATGCTGAGGTCCATCTGAAAAGAAATGCACAGTAATTTTCAGCTCACCACAACCAGAGCTTATCTTTACTATTGATTTTCCCTCTAATATTTCTTTCACTTTCCTTACCTGTTTATTTTTACTTCTAACCTTGGTGGTGTCTCATATCACACAGTTGTTTTAGGGTGTGTGGTCCAATCAATTTTTAAAAGAATACTGCATGCTAGCCCAAACTAGTCTGGGAGATTCTGGGCCTCCAAACTTTAGTCTAATGCATTGTTTACTCCAACACATCAAACTGCAGACTCTCAGACAGAAGTCTCAAATCTAAAGCACCTGGTAAATGTGAAGCTGAGATAAAAGTACCTGCAGATACAATGAAGACTACTGTGTAGCACAAGGAGCTGCACAGACATGTGAAGGTATGTAGGACATTTGGCAAAAGCTGAATAAAGTGTGCGTACGACTGGATGGGCCAAAAGCCAGCATCATTATCAGAACAGTTGTAGCTGACAATCAGGCATTTTAATCCATGCATCATTGAAGTCCAAACATTTCATTTTAAATGTCTTGCCTGTCAGAAGGTGTTAACTACTTTGTTGACTAGTTTTACCACGTTAATATTTAAATGTCCCAATATGGCACTATGATAATACAGGCACATTCCTTACATAGCAAATCAGTAAAATCATATACTGCTATAAAAAGGGATGACAGGTCAAAACGACAGAAATATTTTGTGTTTCTGTTTACATGTCATACGTATTCATAGAAACAAGACGTGTCATTCTAGGTTTGCATGTTGATATTATCTCATCAACTTGTTTTCAACAAAATTACTCAGAACTTTCTCCAGCTCAACATTACCAAGACCAGGCCTATCCAAGTTGGCTGCTGCCAGAAATTTCACAACCTGACACCCAATTCCATCCCACTTTCCATAGAAGTCCAATAACCTGCTAACTCCAAGTTATCGTAAAGTACAACCTCATGTTTCCTCTCAACCCTGAGCTGAGTTTAAGGTTCCGTATCCAGTCCATCACCAATTTCCACTTCTGTAACATTGTCTGCTTCTGTCCCTGCCTCACCACCAAAAATCTTCATCCATTCCTATGGAATCAATTTTTCTGATGCTGACTTTGCTGCCTCCATCCCCACCTAATCCAATTACTAACTTATTTAAGACTCCACTGCCCACATTCTCACCTTGTACAATATCCTAAGTACCTATTAACCCTTTCCTTGCAAGCACTAGCTCTCCATTCACCGGCATGTAATTTTAAATTTCTCCATTCCCATTTACAAATTCATCCGTTGTCTCACTTCATCTCTTCCAGTTGTACGTACCGGTTCTTTGTTGATAGTTCTGAGTAATGATATAAAACAGGTAGATTGGTAGGGGGTGCAAATTATGAAGACTTTTTTTATTATTATTCATTCATGAAATGTGAGCATCACTGGCAATGCCAGCATTTATTTTCCCATTATTAATTGCCCTTGAAAAGCTGCCTTCTTGAACAGCTACAATCCATGCGGTGTAGGTATACCCACAGTACTGTTGAAAGAGTTCCAATGTTTGATGGACTTTGTAGATAGAAATAGATTATCTCCAATGATTCAGACATCTAGCATGATGGGACACAGATAGAAGATTTAAGTGTAAAAAACTTAGGTCATAAATTAGGACACTTTTTTTTTCCTTTTGCTTTTATGCCAAAGTTTCTGAGGCTGTGAAATGCACTTCCAGAATTAGTCACTGAAGCAGAAATCATGACAACATTTAAGAATAAGTAATTGAAGGACAGCAGAATAAAAGGATACTGGAAAGGGCAGACGCTTGGCTTGGTGTTCTATTTCCCTTGTTTAGAGTTGCAGCCATAGTCAATATTCAACAGCAGCCCCTAGTAATTCAGGGCCGCTTCCCTTTAAGAGGGATAGGCTGTAGTTTAGAACAAATGGTTGGCTGCACCATGTGCTATCACCACACCACAAGGATCTCAGCTGTCCACTCAGACAGGCAGCAGTGCAGAAGCCACTCAGCCCAATGCTACTACCATATAAATGAGGAGGTAGCAACAAATTTGTGTGCTTCCCACCTCCACCAGAACCGGCACAGGCCGTTCATGAATCATGACCTCCAACACCAAAATACAAGGGAAATCAGTTTTCGCCCTGTGTTTTTGAAGGAGGGTTGACTTCAATAATATATATGTTTGCAAATACAAAATAGAGGGATAACCATTTTGAAGTGTAATTGGCATGTTACTTGTATATGATTTTCTAAACAGTTTCTCTTGATAACAGTGCTCCTGAAAGTTACTTATCTCATAAAATTTGCTTTTGTTAAACATAAAACTTCCAAATTTTCTCCCTGTGCTCACTTCAAAGCTACAGGATAAGTATGAGTTACACAACTTGCTCCAAAAATGTCTGGTGCCTGCTTGTCACTGGGACTGTCAACAGGATCCTAAACCTTTTTCCCTGTTCACTCATCTCCACAGAGAAGCAAACCAAACCAGTCTGAGAACCTTAAGGTTGAATGTTTTCCAGAACATTTGTGTACATTTGATCTTAGAGAAAAAAAAAATCTTTGAACTTTAAACAGCCTGTATTTTCCAATTGGCATTTTAGCACAACCGATAATCCATTGGTCCCATTAGTGTTAAAGTAACACCAATCAGAAAATCTAGGGTATAGAACCAACTTTCACTTAATCTTCACTCAAGAAGAATATATTGTCAAACAACAACGTCACATTTCCAATTCTATATCCTTTTTGCACATCAGACATCTATGGTGACTGAGTGAGATTACCAAATTTGGCATCAGTTAGCACAAATTGTGGGTAGTTTTGTGTTCTGACCTATGCCTGGTAAAAATTGGGACCATCAACTTAAATTTAAATTTCAGTGTTTATAGCTTCTGTTGCGTCAGTCTGGGTTCAGTTTGAATCCAGATAGCAGGTAAAATATTAGTCTGCTAATTCAGTGCTCCATCCAATCCCTCAGCTTTTACTTTTAATTGTATTTTAGTCTCTAGTGATTAATTCTATGAAAATTAATGTTATTCCTACTCACTAAAATGATAAGTATAAGCTGCTAAAGGATCACATAATTGACTTCACAAGTACTAACAAGTAGTGGGAAAACAAATTTTCAGCATGTGCCATCCATCAGTGTCAAAGTGGCTCTCCTTTCATGGGAAGAAGTTGTTACTTACTTTATTTTCCTTTTATAAGTTTCTGATATAAATCATTAGTACACACAGCATGTAGTATGACTGGTTTCCGTGAATGACCAGATTTATTCACCCGTGAGAAAGATTCTCGTGTCATTTGTTAATTATATTGTCTCGCTTGTGCAATTAAACCAGGTTCGTGTTATTAAGCAGTATAATATTTTCTATTTTATTTCTCCTATACACAGCATTAAGTCCAAAATGACTGGTCAGAAAGTTAGTGAGGGTCCTAATAAAATTTGTCCGAAGTAAGAGCTTCATCTTCTGTCCCTTCAATTGTTAGGATTAATTTTGACCTTTGAGGTTTGTTTATATGTCTGCGAGGCCCTGCCTGTTCAGCTGTGCCTAAACTATTTGTAAGAACCTTAGCAGTATCCAATTTCCCATTCACAGTTGGGTAAAAAGGCGGAAAGAAGATCCTTATGGATCTTTCCTCTAATCTAACCCAAAAGCAACGACAAGGAAAAAAGGATTCAATCCTTTCATTGCTAGCCTGTGAATTAATATTTACTTCGCTAGTTGCATAAAAAACTTGGTCATCCTGCTTGGTCACAGGCCGTTAATGAGATTTTGTTTCTTTGCCTCATCAGAGACTGAAATTGCTCGCTGATTTTTATTTATCCAACTATACAGCAGACAAATGACAAAGGTGGCTTTTGTAACAAGCTGACTACTATTAAAACAATTCAGTTTGTTTGCTATACTAATGAATGTCTGATCTCACTCACCAATCCCAGGTATGTGGATAATGCAAAGCAGAGGAAGGAAAGCCATTGAAAGAGAAAGTGTAGATTTCAATGCAGAGAGGCCAGAGAGCTTTCGACCTGCCAATTAAAGCCCTTTAAAACAATACTTCTCTACCCTTGGAAAATCCTTGTGGTATTCCAGCACACATCATTAACCGAGTGCTAATTTACCCTGACTAATTCAAATGGCGAGGGTTTATATTTAAACCCAAAGATACTGTGAAGCTTTATTATGATGTTAATGAAAAAGACACTCCTCGGTTTGAAACTGATCTGTCTAAATCAAGTTGACCTGCTAATAGGAGCAATAATCCAGCAGAAGGTCATATATAGTTTCAATTAGCCTCTCTCCATTTTGGCTACAGACATTATTGCATGTATGGCTAAGTGCTATTTGTGCACTTTCATTATTTTGAACCAGCTGTTCATGTTCAGACACCAACAATTGAATTTTCCACTGCCTATGGTACAGCAGAGATATATTTGTACTTTTTTCATATGAAGTTAATTTTTCCACCATATTTTGCCCACAACTTGAACTTGCATATTAGCCATCCTCATTTTGAAATGCATGTTGTGGTTCTCTGCTGCTTATAAGGATCATACATGAAAGACGTTTTGTGTTCTCAACACAGCTTACATGGGAAGTGGAAAAATTCACACTAGGGGTGACCTTTTGAATTTGAGGGTTAAAGTACATTGCTGGGACAGGTAAAAGATCTTTTTTTTTAAAGTTTTAAAAAAACTTCTGAGCAGTGCAATCATCTGACCTAGTATCATTTGACACTGACACTAAATTTCAAAAATAGAATAGTATTCCATCACCAACTACAGATACCCTCACCTTGAAGAGTAAAAAACAACAAGCCAGCATTCAAAGCCCCTGTTCTGATGTCAGTTGCTCCTTCACTGTTATTAGCAGCCTGACATTATATCAATGCAATTGCTTACACGAGTTCAAAAGGTTATTTGAATTAGGTTAATACACAAACAGTATCAAAAATGCATTTCAGTCATTGCAATGTGCCAATTCTGCCAGTCCCTTTGAACACCCACACCTCATTTATTAGGAACATTCCTTAGATGGATGAAGGAAAAATAATAGAAAGGATATGAAAACAAAGTGGGTAAATTTAGTTAAAGCTATTTGTTCACATGCAACATAAATGCTAACACAGCCTGGTTGGGCTGAATGGTTATTTCTCATGTTGTAGCTTATATTTTTTTTGTAATTATAACTGCAATTTGTTTGCATACATCCTCCACTCATCATTAGCAATAATATTGAAGTGAAGTATGCATCTGTTATGAAATGAAACACAAAGACACATAATGGCACATATTCTACAACAACTAACAGCTTGTCATTCACATGCTTAATATTAATTATTCAGAATGAATAATTTCTCTCTCTGCGTAACTCTTCCAACTAATTTACCCCACCAACAGCAGAAGCCACAGATCAGCTACAATGACCTTGCACATGTTTGAAATACATCAAACATTGCTGATGGCAAAGATCCAATTATTCCAAGTGCAATCTCAAACAGGGATTTTAAATAAACTGCTATAACCTGAAAATCAAACACTCTCCATTCCCCCAAGGAAAATGGCCAAGGTTCTTAAGCCAGGGGTGAATGCAGTACATTCCTACACCAACATATGATCTGAAGGTCATATTTCAAGGGCATGATGTTTTCCCAGAAGAAGTGTGTAGAAGCAGCACTCCTGAATAACTTTATCACAGCAAGACAACTAACTCAATAAGATCAAGACAGTATCAAAAGCATACGTCTGCTGCAATCTATTAATTTTTAAACAGGTTTCAGAATCTCAACATTTCATACTCTACATTGAAAGGATAATGCTCCACTTTCATGAACTGCTTTTTAATTGGGGTATCCTGTGCTACAGACCATCCACATTAAGAAAGAGGACAAACAACTCACATTTCCACTGATGCCAACTGTTAGGAGGGGTGAGACAATCTCAGAGAATTCTTCCTCCCTCAACATGGGGCAGCATCTGGTCTCTCCATGCAGACCCAGTTGAATTAAGAAATGCTGCATATGGGAATTGTAAGCTGTGTAGTACACCTTATGCTTAGGTTCTAATGTGTCGAATAGACCTATATATCAAGAATTTGCTTTAGAAACTCTTCCAGAATTCCATAAAGCTATTCCACATTGCCATTACCATTGTTGTTTCCCCCCAAATCATCCTTCTTTCTGCTTTTTGGTACATTGGACTCTCTAGATTGTAAGCAAGACATTTATTATGAGGCATTTACCAAAACCTTATTTTTAGGTAATCCCTCGGGAACAATGGTTACTTGTTTCCACTCTGGTTCAAAGGGTTTTGAGATGATTGGCAAGTTCAATGTGCGATCTGCAGACTGCCACATGAAGGCGAGATAGTGCTTGAAGAGTCAGGTAGATGGGGTGTTTGAAGGTTTATGCGCTCCCTTGACACCTCAACTTTGCCTCTGCATGTTCCCAGTGGAGTCTCTCAATGTGTTTGGCCCTGCCCGAATGAGCCTCCTCTATTTTGGTCAATCACAAGCCAGGATTTCCCATGGTGGGTATGCTTTGGGGATATCTCTAAGGTTTTTCCGCTGCCCTCTTGGGAGTCTCCTGCCATGGCTGAGTTCCAAGTAGAACAGCTGCTTTGGGAGTCGAGATCTGTGGGAGCTTTTCCAAGATGCTTAGTGAGAGGTCCATTTTCTCATGTGCTTCATTCCCCCAATGACCCAAACCACACTGCCCCCCACAAACCTTAATGCTGGGTAGGCAGAATGTGCCTGAAGTATGCTTCACTTATTCAGAATCCAGAGCATTCAATTTGGTGTGCCTAAATATCAGACAGTAGTCATTCTTCCATCTCATGGCTGTTCGCTGCTGATGATCATCAGCTAACTTTTCCTTTGCAAAGAGTTTACAGATCGGAAAAGGCATCTGATAAGCATAACACTTAATCTCATCCAGGTCCCAGCTGCAACCTGGAAACAATCATCTCTCATTTTAGCCTAGCACTATCAACTTTTGCCTCATAAACTGTGATAAGTCAATGGTATGTTAAGGAAGGTCACAGACTGTGAGGGGTGTTGTGAATATTAACTGTGATATTCATCACATTATTTTAATTGAGGTTATGGTAAAGTTTGAAAGTGACATGTTTCTAGCACTCAGGATATGCACGGATACTCATGCTTTCAATTACCTTGGCCAATCTCAGATATTTAATCTGTTTCTGCCACTATTTCAACCACTTTTCTTCAATGCCTGCACTACCTCTTTAGTGGTTTCTTCTCTTTAGTCATCAGGAAATCTTCCCTCTTTTCCATTATTTAAGTGGTGATATATCCACTGAGGCATATGAGAACTGGGGTTCTTCCAGCAGCTGACTCCCCCCTCACTCAGCCTGCTTCTCTTTCTATTATTCCTCCATAGTTTTGCTGCTGTTTCTGAGATCCAGATTTTCCTTACGACAGCTACAGTACTTTATACACAGCATGGCATTTTCCTCCCTCCCAGCTGTGGTAAGCCAGTCTAGTGAGGATACCACTCCAAACTATCCTGGGTAAACTGGGTGCATTTCAATTTATCAGCATGAAGTGAAAATTGGAGCTCTCACACACTACTAAATTCAGCTAAATCGACTAATTCACAATAGTAAACACAAATTAAGACAACCATCAAAAGATTGCGAACAAGCACAAATCAAATTACCATTTTTTAAAGTTTGTTTTGCAAAATAATGTATTCATCGCTTTCCTCATAAGGACTGCCAACAATTTCCAATCTCACTCAGCACTGATTTCAAGTTGCTACTGTGGTATATTTGCAGTTTCATTGAACCTACCATTGATAATAAATGACTATATGAGAATACAGGAAAAATTGTTATTATGGTTCAGGAGCAATTATGTTCTCTAGGATGCATTCTGGCTAAACCCTTTAATTACAGCTTTATTTAATAGCGATATTCCTGATTGTATCAATTGAAGAAGTTTCCACTAAGTGTCCCACAATATTTCTATGTAGAAATCCAGGGCAATTAAAAATAATATGAATCTTCTTCTAATTTAACTGTATTTTTCTTATTATCTTGCTAAGCTTCTTACAGTAGGGAACTGCAAATTATACAATCTGAACTCAATTTTGGACCAAATTATGATATTTACCTCAAACCGTATTTGCGATAGTAATGTCACAACAGTGTAAAGGAACATTTTGATGCTCTAATTCCATCTACGCTTGTATGATAGTTCACGTCTCCATGTTTTAAAATAAAGTAATTGGTATGGTAGGGTGATAGATTCCAAAGCTAGGAGGAATTTTCCAAAGTGATCCTTTAGATATAAACATGGCAGTTTTCTAGACACCTAGTGATAGATTTTTGCTGAAGTCTTTAGAAATTTACTGGCCAATACGCAATGTGTTCTTTGACACCCAGTGGAAGTTCTTTGTTCAAATGCTAAATTCAACACAATGTTTAAATGTTTGTTGTTATGTTAAAATCAAAATGTTTATGTAGAATTAAAGGAACCTAAATAAATCAATGTTTTATTTAAGTTGTAGTTTCAATTAGGAAAGACTGTACTGAAGTTAATCCATTTAATTGGTAGTTTTTAATTTTTGAATGAATGTCAGTTCCTTAGTATCATGTAATGACATTATCAAATTAGTGCTAACTTTTTAACTTTTGAGTTGCTATAAAACAAATTAAATGCTGTAAAATATTGACTCAGAATGGCCTTTACTATTTTAATAGTCAGCCACCCAATCAAGGGATCCAGGGTCCAATTGTTAATATAATCTCTGATTTTGCTAAAAAAAAAGGTTCCTATCAACCCCCAATGACAGTCCAATTACCAATGTGTTTTTCTGGTGTTCACGTTCCTTCTGAAACCTTCTGTTACAAACTTCCCTCTCATGCGATCATTCATCAGGAGGTCAGCTTTAGCCCTCTGTCAGACCATCAGTAACAGGAGCATTTTCAAGAAAGGCACATGGGAGCCTACGTGAAAATTAGGAATTAAAGTCCTATTGTCAGCAATTCTCTTGCTTGCAAGAAAACAAATAAATAACACTGAATGTAGCAAAATGTTGAATCATGAACATAATTACAGCAGTACATTATTAATTTAAAACAGCAGTAGACAGATAGAATTTGCCACGATTTGGCATGGAAAGGCTTCTCTAAATGGAATTGACAGTAGGGAACACTTAACAAAAACAGCTGAAGGTCATGTTCTTGAGATAAACGTAATGTTTACTGTAAAACTCCAGCATTTCCCTCATTTTATCTACCATTTTGCTACATATTAGTAGCTGGCAGTGGATATACCACCAAGACAAACAAGCCCAAAGCATAAGGCACACAAATTGTAGGACACCACACTGTTCAGGTTACCACAAACAGAGCTGTCTCTTCCTAAATGATTTGCAGCAGCTGGTCAGACTCAGTTGCATCTGTCAGAATTTATCTTCACTTAAGCTGACAGTATTAATGACAGAAAAGGCTTTGCACTTTATTTTATTAGGGAAAACCAAGCTGTTTTGTTGACTTCAAAATGTTATTTCCCCAGCTTTTAGCCTTTCTGAACCTGGCGGTGGGGGAAGGGGTAGGCAAAGAAGAAATGTACTGGCTTTTAAAGTCTCCTGTACACTTTCTGGGATATTTACCATCAGTTCAGCCTGAATCAATTTCGGTGCATAAACAATTCATTTTGTACACCTTAGGCTTTATTCAGGGATAAAACAGGACAATTGAGAAAACTCATAAGTAATGTTGGAAATTGATGAACAGATCAAAGCTATTATAATATTTAATGTTATTGAAGTATTTTTATTTGTTTTTGTCAAAGATAGAATTCTGAACAGGCTATGATCCAAACTATTTAGAGGTTATTTCCAAGCTTTGCATGCTTTTTGTTAACCAAGCACTAATTTTTAACTTCATGACATAGGTTTAGTAGCTGAATCCCTTAAAGCAATAATTGTTTCCCACAATTATCAAGCGTATGGCCTCAATCCCATTAAACATAGTAACACCTGCTCAATTGCCATGAAGTAATCTGTGTCTGAAAATTAATAACAAGACCCCATTGGTACAAGAATAATCTGTGGTCTGCTTGAAGGGCCCTTTTCAGAGGATGAATAATGTTCCTGCTTTTTTTCTTGCTTAACAACACTGCACTATAGAACAGCAAATGAAAGTAACAACTTACCACTTGTTATCTTCAGTGCATCATTAAGCTTGATTTCAACAAATTACATAGTGCAGAATTTTACACTGGCATATTTTTATGGTTCCGCTGAAGTCAATGGACTTCTGAATGACTCGCCATATTTTACAACCCTGCCCCTGCTGGGACGGGGCCATAAAATTCCAACCATAGAATATGCAGCACAGAAACAGACCATTTTACCAGCTAGTCTGTACTGGCGTTTACATTCTATCCGAGTCTTCTCCCATTCTATCTACCTCATCTCAGCTTTTCAACATATCTTTCTATTCCCTCTTCACTCATACACAGTAAGTCCCCATTTTAAGTCAGGGTTGTGTTCCTGGAAATCAGAACTTCATGTGAAACAACTTTATGTGAATCATCGTTTCCCATAGGAATCAATGTTAAAGCTGGAGTTAGGTACTATTGGATATTTCTTGCCCAGAAAACAACAATGTACGGTTTGAAATACTGTTCAATATGTGTGCAGCACTCTGCATTCCTAGCTGAAATAGCTTGCAAAATAAAACACATCACCAAATATAAAAAAAAACCTGTATAAATTCAAATTGCTTGTTAGGGACAAAGATATAGACAAGTTGCAAAAAAATGTTTTGGATTGGGGGAGAGCAGATCTTAGTAAAATAAGGCAGGATCTGGCAAAGGTAGACTAGGAACAGTTGTTTGTGGGGAAATCTAGAGGAGTATGGGGGTTCAAAAAGGAAATGAGGAGGGTACAGGCTCAACATGTTCCCTCAGGGTGATAGGAAGGAGTAACAAGCCGAGAGAACCATGGATGACCAGAGATATTCAGGATACAATGAGAAGGAAAAGAGTGGCTTTTAGCAGGTACAAGGGAAGCAAATCAGCGGAGGCACTAGTGGAGTACAGAAATTGCAGGGTGGAGCTTAGGAAAGCAATTAGGAGAGCAAAGAGGGGATATGAGAAAGGTCTGGTTGGTAAAAGTAGGGAAAATCCCAAGATATTCTATAAGTATATCAATGGGAAGAGCATAACCAGGGAAAGAGTAGGGCCCATTAGGGACCAAGGGGGCAATCTATGGGTGAAGCCAGAGGAGATCAGTAGAGTGTTGAACGAATACTTCACATCCGTCTTCACCCAAGAGAGTGAGGATGAAGGTATCGACCTTGGGAAGAGAGACTGCGAGGTTCTTGAGCAAATTGATATAGGGAGTGACAAGGTATTGGAGGTGTTGGTAGGCTTAATAGTGGACAAATCTCCAGGTCCGGAGGGTTTGTGTCCCAGACTGCTGAGGGAGGCAAGGGAGGAGATCGCAGGGGCTCTGACCCAAATTTTTAATTCCTCTCTGGCCTCGGGGGAGGTGCCAGAGGACTGGAGAACAGCTAATGTGGTTCCGCTATTTAAGAAGGGTTGTGGAGACAAGCCAGGGAACTACAGGCCAGTGGTAGGGAAACTATTGGAGAAAATTCTGAAGGAGAGAATCAATTTTTACTTGGAGAGGTAAGGTTTGATCAGGGATAGTCAGCACAGCTTTGTCAGAGGGAGGTCATGCTTAACAAATTTGATAGAATTTTTTGAGGAGGTGACCAGGTGTGTAGATGTGGGCAGTGCAGTTGATGTAGTTTATATGGATTTCAGCAAAGGCTTTGACAAGGTCCCACATGGGAGACTTATAAAGAAGGCAAATGCATATGGGATACCGGGTAATTTAATAAGGCGGATTCAAAATTGGCTTAGTTGTAGGAGACAGAGGGTGATGACAGAAGGATGCTTTAGTGACTAGAAGCCAGTGGCGTACCAAAGGGTTCTGTGCTGGGTCCCCTATTATTCGTCATTTATATAAATGACATAGATGACTGTGTGGGGGGTAGGATTAGTAAGTTTGCAGATAACACAAAGATTGGCCAGGTAGTTAACAGTGAGGTTGAGTGTCTTGGGCTACAGGAATATATAGACAGGATGGTCAAATGGGCAGATAAGTGGCTGATGGAATTTAACCCTAAAAAGTGTGAGGTGATACACTTTGGAAGGAGTAATTTGACAAGGAAGTATTCAATGAACGGCATGGCACTAGGAAGTTCTGAGGAACAAAGGGAACTTGGCGTGTGTGTCCATAGATCTCTGAAGGCGGAGGGGCATGTAAGTGGGTTGGTGGAAAAGGCATATGGGACACTTGCCTTTATCAATCCAGGCATAGATTACAAAAGTTGGGAGGTCATGTTGGAGTTGTATAGAACCTTGGTGAGGCCACAGCTGGAGTACTGTGTGCAGTTCTGGTCGCCACATTAGAGGAAGGATGTGATTGCACTGGAGAGGGTGCAGAGGAGATTCACCAGAATGTTGCCTGGGATGAAGCATCTAAGTTATGAAAAGAGATAGACTTGGGTTGTTTTTGTTAGAGCAGAGAAGACTGAGGGGTGACCTGATCAAAGTGTACATGATTATCAGGAGCATGGACATAGTGGATATGGAGCAGCTGTGCCCCTTAGTTGAAGGGTCAGTCACAAGGGGACATAAGTTCAAGGTGAAGGGCAGGAGGTTTAGGGAGAATGTGAGGAAAATCTTTTTTACCCAGAGGGTGGTGATGGTCTAGAATGCACTGTCTAGGAGGGTGGTGGAGCCGGGTTGCCTCACGTCCTTTAAAACATACCTGGATGAGTACTTGGCACGTCATAACATTCAAGCCTATGGGCCAAGTGCTTGTAAATGGGATTAGGTAGGTAGGTCAGATGTTTCTCACGTGTCGGTGCATACTCAATGGGCCTCAGGGCCTCTTCTGCACTGTGACTCTGTGATTCTGTGACATTCTGAAATTAGATAACACTCACCAGCCTCAAGACATTTTAAAATACCAATTTCACTGCTGGGCTGTTGGCTTTTCTTGTTTTATTTGCAAAAGCAGGAACACCACCAGCATTTACTGGGTGTTTCGGGCTCATGTTTAAAAGTATCACCCACAGCAGGCCCTCCTGAAACTCCAACATTTAAATCAAATTTACATCCAACTTTTTGCTTCAAAAAACAACTCTGGCTTTGGATGCCTCTGGATTTTCTTTTTAAAAATAAAATCAATGTTGCCCTGAATACAGTCCAAACAGCCTCCTTAAAAACGGTGTTGATTGTGGGGGTCACAGGACACAATGTTATACAAAGGGAACTGAGGCACAATGACATGCGTGTGAGATGACAACAGGCGGCGATGATGCACCCACCAATGAAGGTGGACAGCAATGAAGAAGGGATGCAATGATGTGCGATCACATGCACGCAATGAAAACAGGCGGCGATGACGTGAGTAAGGTGATGACATGAAACAATTCTAAAGTGGATATCGAGACTTAAATTGAGGAAAATAGGTTGAAAACAAAAATGACTTTAAAACTAAATAATTTAAAGTGGGGTAACTTAAAATAAGGACTTATATTATTCATTTAGTTTCCTTTTGAAAGCTATTTGCCTCAACCACTTCCGATAGTAGCAAGTCCCACATTCTAGTCACTCTGGGAAAATAAATATCTCCTTATTTGCTTATTGGATTTATTAGTAGCTATCTTGTATTTACAGCCACGAGTTTTCGATTCCTCCAGAAGCGGAGACATCCTTTATGTATCTATCCTAACCAACCCATTAATAATGTTAAAAAGTCATCTCTTTTCTAAACAAAAAAGCCCCAAATTCTTCAAATTTTTTGCACCAGCTATAATCCTTCAGTTCTGATATCAAACTTGTCAAAGAAATCTGCATTTCTCTAATGCTTCTGTCCTTTTACAGTATGGAGACCAGAACTGTGCACAGTACTCCAAGTGCAGCCTGACCAAGGTTCTAAACAAGTTTAACATTATTTCACTACTTGAGAAATCCAAACCCCTAGTAGTAAATTCCAGTCCTTTGTTAGAACTTTTTAATTGTTTTACTAAACTGAAAGGCTGCTTTTAATGATTTGTACACTTCTATCCCTTTGCCCCTTTACCCCATCCTATTTGTTACTTTCTAAGATTTCATTGCTGTCTTTTCAATAATTCCATGTTCGAATCCTTCCAATCAAGTTTCCAACCTGCCGGTGCTGAAATGGTCTTCATCAACATCAGAAATAACTTCCAATGAGTGTGTGACTGTGACAAGATATCCTTCCTCATCTTTGATGACCTGCCTGTAGCTTTGAAATGATTGTTAACACCATCATCCAATACCTCTCCTCCTCCAGGTGGGTGGAACAACACTTGTCTCTTTCTATTCTCATTTATTGAGTTATAGCCAGAGAATCACCTGCAATGGCTTCTCTTTCTGATCCCCCATTGTTTACCTTTCAAGTCCCCCACAGATCTATCCTTGCACGTCCTCCACCTCTTTTTTTCCCTCATCTACATGCTGACCCTCAGTGACATAATTCATAAACACATTGGGCGGAATCAGCCCACATTTGCACTAAATGCAGTAGTGAGTGGAGAAAACAATGTTTTACCTGTTGGCTGCAATGGCACTTTTCACACCGTATCATCCCAAACCCACGCATTAAATTATGCATTCCCACGAAACACGCCATTTCCATGGCGGACAGGTTCTCATTCTTCCACCACACCATCACCTTTTCATCACACTAGGCACCAAATTTAAAGTCCAGCTGCGCACACCTCTCAGTCCTTCCAGCCCACGACTGCTGCAAAGAAGACATAGCCCTGAAAGGCAAAAAGACTGCAGCCCCCGGGTTCAATGTCGTGTTCCTCAAGCGCATTTTGGACTCAGTGGAGGTTCGCTGTGATGTTCTCTACCCCCGCTTTGGCCACAGGATAGGCAGCAAAATTACTAATCCGGCTTGGGAGGTGGTGGCACACAGAGAGGACAGCCACCAAGTGCTGCAAAACGATGAATGTTCTCCTCCGTTCTGCCAGGGTAAGTCATTCTTCTCATCACTCACAGCTCACACACTCACAAACCCATCACACATCCACAGGGCCCCCAGTCATTGGCAGTTCAAGGGACATCACCATTCACTCTCACACACACACCTTCATTGTCATCATCCTGTCTTTGGGACCACTCACCACCCATGCATGCCAGGCATACTTATCACCTGGCCTGGCAGGCATCCTGCTCACACTCTCTCCATCTCTATTCATGCAGGACAAGCTGGCACATAACAAGAGGGAGAGGTCACAGACTGGTGGAGGAATGCCTGAAATCAAGGTCCTCAAGGACTTTGAAAACAGCCATCCACCTGGCCAGCAAGGATCTAGACTGTTCCTGTGCTGATGGTGAGGTCAGCGCTGCTCTATCAAGTGAGGATCCAGCAGTGCAACATCCATCAGACAACCATGCTGTGAGTGATGTGTCCTGTTTCACAGGCCACTGCCATGCACTAATTATCTCCCCTTGCTTTCGCAGGCATATCTGCCAAACAGCCAACATAGTCCACAACCCTGAGGCCTCCAATCAAGCCCTGAAGAAACCGCTGAAGAGAATTTGAAGGCACCCTCCTTGAAATCCTGTCACAGCACCCACCCACGCCCCCCAACAGTGCAGAGACACACACCTAGTGGGATCTAGCTTTAGAGTAGCCTCGGGATCACAATCTGATGAGCACACCACCATTTTCTGATCCACAGCAGGGGCGGCAGGGACTTCCAGGTGTTTGGCTTTCAGAGGACTGCTGGGGGCCAGAAATTTGTTGAGTCTGAGTCAGGTGATGAGCCTATGAACTTGGTCACATCACAGTTGCTGAAGCTGCAAAGGCAAGCTCGGGAACATCAGGATGGCATGTCTGCTGCACCCCTCAGATTGTAAGGCACGATGGAGGAGTCCATCTGCCTTCGAGCTGAGTGATAGCGTCAGATGCTAACGCACAGAGGTCAACATTGGTAGGATGGCAGCCACTATAGAGACCTTGGTCCAGGATGTCACTCCTGCAATGCTGCATGGACTGAACTCTATCACTGAAGCCATAGTTGGCCTCCAACAGCATGTGCGCGAGAGGGGTGCGGGACAACTTGGTCTCACTCCAGCTACCCCTTCTCCTCACAGAGTCAAGGAGGCCTGGGGCCCTCGGGCATTTAGAGGGAGGAGGATCGGCAGGTGCACACCCCGGGGCCATCCACCCAGGTGACTCTGGGAAGAGTCTAGCCCATCCGAATCCCCTCTTCCTGTGACCCCATCCGCTCTAGCTCCACAGCTCAAGGAGGGTGCCACTGCCACCCAGCAAGTCCCTGAAAGCAGGTTGGGGCCCTCCAGGTCTTGGCCCTCCAGAGGGTGCCCATGAAGGTCATCACAGGCAGGGCATAGCAGTCAGCAGGCTGCCTCCACCTCTGCTGTAGATGTCCAGGGAGCACCAAAACTTAAAGGCAGGGTTAGGAAGGTTAAGAAGGTGTAACTCTTTTGTTACAAACAAATAAACTAAATTAACAAAATCAGGGACAAAGTAAAAGGCAGCCCCTTAAAGTTATACTGCAAAAGAAAAACAAATCACAAAGGAAACTTACAACATCAAATCAAAATGTGACTAAAAGGGTCTATAAAGCACACCAGTCCCTGCGGTCCAAACACCGAAGGCCTCACCGGTGTCTGTGGACACCACATGCTCCCTCTCCAGGGACACCTGGCCGTGAATATAGCCGGGGAAGAGGGAAGACAGTCGAGTCGAGCTACTCCCTCAATTGTCCCCTACCTGGGCCTGTTGTTAGCTGACTTGGCCAGGCTCAGGAGCAGGTTTATGAGGAGGTCCTCCTCCCTCCCGGCCCCTCTCCCTACCGGGTGCCTGAAGAAATGTAAACCTTTTGAGTCAAAACCAAATAAACTAAATTGACAAATCAAGGTACAAATTAAAAAGCAGATCCTTAAAGGGAAACTGCAAAAGCAAAAGACAAGATTTAAAGGAAACTTATAAACATTAAACTAAAATGTGATCAAAGGGGTCAATGAAAGACCCCAGTCCCCCCGGTGCCCGCTGAGCACAGAAAGCCCAGGAGCAGGTTCACAAGGAGCTCCCCCTCCACACTAGGTGCCCGAAGAAATGTAACTCTTTTCAGTCAAAGCAAATAAACTAAATGAACAAGTCATGGGGGACTAATTAAAAGGCAGCCCCTTAAAGTGAAACTGCAAAAGCAAAAGACAAAATTGAAAGGAAACTTATAAACATTAAACTAAAATGTGATTAAGAGAGTCAATAAAACACCCCAGTCCCTCTGGTGCCCACTATGCACAGAAGGCCTCGACGGTGCCAGCAGACACCACATGCTCCCTCTCCAGGGACATCTGGCCATGAACGTAGCTGCAGAAAACGGGCAGACAGTCGGTTTGGATGACCCCCTTGATTGCCCGCTGCCTGGATCTGTTAATGGCCAACATGGCCAGGGCCAGGAGCAGTTCACGAGGAGATCCTCCTCCTTCCCTGCCCCTCCTCTGCACTGGGTGTCCAAAGAAATGTAGCTGCACAGCCTGGACAGGGGTGTTAATCACATATACATAATGTTCACTATTGTCAATAAACTCCCAAGAATGTCTCGCTGCCTATGCCTCCTCGTTCTGATGAACAGTATTCGTGTCACTCAGATGTGAAAACTTTCTGCGCAAGAGAAAGCAGGTGTCGGAGTCCAGGACCTCTTCTTTGTGCTTTGTGCAGCCTTCAGACCAAAGTGATGGTCCAGCCTCAAATTTCCTGGACACATTACTGATGCCTGCACCTCGACGGTGCTGGTCATTGCTGCCAGAAAATTGTGGGCAGGCGTCACAGAGTTCTATCATTCTCCCTGTGTGCTCTCAGCACCTTTAAGGTGGAGCTGGCCACCAACTCTTCAGCATCTGTGACAAGTGCAACTATGCTCCTGAAAGTGTCAGGTGCTGAAAGTGGACAAAGGATCAGGTGCTTTTAAAGTTTCATGGCTGCATCTCTATGACATGACCCTGATCACACAGCGCAAGCAAGCTGCCCTCAGCCAGACTGGAGTCATTCTCGGAGGCTATGTGAAGATTTATGGAGTGTCCTCACTGCATGTTGTCATCATCCTCCTGCAATTGAGCAACTATTATGGCCTCCAATAAATCTCCACAACAGTAACATTATCACAGAGGGTATGTGCGCTGCCATAAGCCAGACTTGAGTCAAACGTTCATAGATGCAATGTGAGGATCAATGTTGTCTTCTCACTGCATGTCATCATCATCATCCTCCACAAATCTAGCAGCTATGAGGGCCTCCCGAACACACCTGCCCTGCGTGGCCAGTGTGAGAGCCTCATCACCTTCATTGTCACCTTCGAGGACCTTCTCACCCTCTTCACCGTTGATGTCCTCCTCATCAGAGGGGACCTTCAGCTCCTGTATCTCCTCCTCAGCCAGCTCTATTCCCCAATGCAGTGATAGGTTTTAAAGGGTTCAGCAGGCGATGACAACGCATCACGTCCTCTGTGGACTATATTGCAGGGCTCAGACGGGTTCAGGCACCGGAATCTCAATTTCAGCATCTCAATGGGTTACTCCACCAAGTTGCAAGTTGCATCATAAGCCCCTGCTGCAGTCTGAGGCCACTGCACAAGTGTCATCAGCTGCGTCCTCTGTGGGTAGCCCTTGTCCCTGAGGAACCATCCCTGCCACCTCTGAGAACCCTGGAAAACATCAGGGATCTGTGACTGACTGAAAATTTAGGAGTCATGCACACTCCTTGGAAACTGTGCGCAGACCTGCAGAATGTATTTGTGGTGGTCACACACCAGCTGCACATTCAGCAAATGGAATCCCTTATGGTTGACATAGTTGACCGCGTGTTGCTACGGAGATCAGAGCTGGTGAGTGCAGTCAATGGCACCCTGCACCTATGGGAAACTTGAGATCTGGGCAAATCCAATCACTCTTGCATCCTGGCTCTCCTGGTTCAGGGCAAATGCACAGAATCGTGTGCCATGGAGAAGCTGGCATCTGTGACTTCATCGATGCAATTGTGGGTAGCAGATTGTGATATCCCACAGAGGTCACCTGTGGAGCCCTGAAAGGAGCCACTGGCATAGAAATTGAGTGCTGCTGTCACTTTCACAGCCACTGGCAGTGGATTCCCTCCATGCCCACATGTGCCAACCCTGCAGTATCTGGCAGATTTGACCAACCAGTTCCCTAGACATGTGCAGTCTTTGGTGACACTGGCTCTTGGTCATCTGCGGGAATGAAAGGTGGCGTCTATAAACCCTGGTTCTAGCTAGGCACCGACCAGTGACGGCTCGTTGTGGCTCTTTAGCGGTGTGTGCAGGAGCCCCAGCCACCCCTTCCGCGAGGGTGCTGCTCTTCCCTCTACACAGCCAAGCACCTCAATTACTTTCTTCTCCATTGTCTTTGCTCTCTGTATGCCACGAGGCACACAGCTAGTTCACAAGGGCTCCAGGATCTTGATGTACTCCTTCTGCAGGATGAAAGAGAGAGAGAGAGAGAGACGCATGGGTTAGCTTTGGGTGTACTAAGAATCTCTCTTGGTTAAATCTGAAGGCCCATTAACACATCTCGGAGTGCTGGCAACCACTTGGATGGCCAGAAATTAGTGTGCTGCATAGCTGCCCAAAACCCCACCCTCCTCCACCCCACTCCACCTGACTGATTGGTGGCAGCTTTGCCCACTGGACTGCATGCTGTGCTCTCAGCTCAGGTGCAGGCATTCTCTTAACCCACACTGCGAGGCTGCACTGTTAGCTTTAACCATGGGCAAGACAGGTCCGAACCAGGATAATGACATTGCAAAGGGCTGTGAGCAGCACCACAAGTGAATGCTGCACAGCCAGCTTTAGTAAGGAGATTGTACAACATGCCCAGTCGTCCAATTGTTCTGCAGTCCACTAAAATGCCCATTAGTTTGCAGCTGTGCCCAAGGGGCGAAAAGCTCTAGAGCACTTGGTGGCACTTTGTTGTCGCTGCATTGCTTGAGTGGGCATTTAAGTTAGAGTCCCGGTTCCAATCGTATCAATGTGGCTGCGCTTGAACTGTCTCAGCTGCGGAGGAATGGTCACTTTATACAAGCTTTCCCTAAGGCATGGCCGCTTCCCTCGCCCATGGACCCCCCGCCCTCATGTGCTTGTAAGCTACCTTCTACCGCAGGGCAGCCTTTGCCCCGCACCCCACAACGCGCCTCAACCTTGAAGTCCAACAGGCATCCCTTGTGAGCGCTCTGCAATGTTACTGTGCACGCACTGCCAAGTTCCCCTCAAAATGCAACCTGCCAAGTGCATGCCCTTTGTATACTGTTGTGAAAGACATCTGCGTGAAATCATGTTAGCATGCGACCGGGCCGATTCCGCGGGCTAGCCTTATAATGATATGCTGATGCATTACAATGAGGTTCCTGACATCCAATGGCAGGGAATGCAGCCCACCGTCAACTGGCTGAGCAGACGATCACAAATTGGTTTCACAATGCCATGAAACTGATTTTTGGCCTTCTTGCCATATTTTCCGCTCACGCCATCGAACACACTCGAAGCCAGCGGGCACAGACAATTCCGCCAATTGGCAAATTCCACATTTACACCGATGACATTTAATTCTATGTCATCAAACCCTAACTTAACCTCTCCATTGTCTCTAATTTGTCACACTGCTTTTCCAGTACTGAACTAAATACTGGGAAGTAGGAAACTTTGAGTCCCATCACAAACTCTGTGTCCCAACCACCAACTTCATTCCTCTCCCTGGAAACTGCCTGGAGCTTAACCAAACCATTTGCAACCTTGAGTGTGAAATTGACCCTGAGATGTGATTTTAACTATTTATTCACTCCATTACCAAGACCACCTCATTCCACCACCTGCCACAGTTCATCTGCTACTGAAACACTCACCCAATACCTTTGTTATCTCTAGTCTTGAATATTCCAATGCTCCTCTTGATGACCTCCTATCTTCCACCCTTCATAAACTTGAGCTCATTTAAAACTCTGTTTCCCATATGCTAAATCGTACCGAATCCTATTCATCTAGCCCTTCTATGCTCGCTTACCCGCATTGGCAACCAGTCCAGCAACATCTCAGTTTTACAATTCTAATTTTTGTTTTCAAATTTTTCCATGGCTTCACCCCTCCCTATCTCTGTAACTTCCTCCAAACCTGCAACTCTCCAAGCCATCCGCACTCTTCCAATTCTGGCCTCTTCCACATCGTCAATTTTAATTGCTCCACCATTGGCAGCCATACAATCAGCTGCCAGGCCCTAAGCCGTGAAATTCCCTTCCTATATCTCTCTGCCTTTCTACTTCTCTCTCTTTCTTTAAGGTACTCCCAAAAATTCAACATTTTGACCAAGCTCTTGGTCATCTACCTCATGTAGGTTGGTGTCAAATTTTGTTGTGTGAAGCACCTTGGGACATTTTACTATGGGCTGAATCGTCACAGATTTGCATTAAGTACGGTAACGGGCGGGAAAAAGGACATTTTACCCGCTGGTTGCAATGGCAGGTTTTTGAGCCATATCACCCCAATCCCACCTAATTAATTATGCATTCCCAGGAAACACGTCGGTTGCTGGCGGAGCATCCTCACTTTCACCCACCCGGCCGTCACCCCAGTCTTTCAGTAAACTTGGTTCCATATTTAAAGGCCGCCCCTGCACAGAGCTAGCATTCTTCAAGAAATGGGAAGCTGCTGCGAACTGATGGCTGCCAAAGGGAGGAAACATGCTGACCCAGATTTAGTGACACCTCCCTTGGATGCAGTGGAGACCTGCTACAATGTCCTCTACCCCTCGACCCGGGCAAAGACCAGCAAGCAAGGTCACCAATCCAGCATGGAAGGCGATGGCAGCGGCGGTCAATGCCAATGCCCTGCTAAACAGGACAGCCACAGAGTGCTGAAAGAGGATGAATGTTCTCCATTCTGCCAGGGTAAGTCACTCTTCTCATCACTCTCAACTCACACACTCACAAACCCATTACACATCCACAGGGATCTCACACTTCAAGGGACAACACCACTAATCCTCACATCTCCATCAGACTCCACTTACCACACAAGCATTCCACGCAATGCTTTGCATCCTGCTCACGCTCTCTCCACCTGCTTTCATGCAGGAGAAGCTGGCTCACAACAGCAGGGTGAGGTCCCAGACCGGAGCTGGAGTGACCCACATTAGGCCCCTCACTCACTTTGAGGGGCATACCATCACACTAATTGGTGAGGATGTGGACCATGCACTTGGCAGCGGTGAGGTCGGAGGTGAACACCCATGTGAGGATCCTGCACCACAACATCCTCTCTCAATGTAACTGTGAGTGTTCTCGCTCCTGCTTTTGACTCTGTTGCTATGCACTAATTATCTATACTTTGGTTCACAGGGAGCTCTGCTAAACGACCGACCTCAGCCAGCCAGTCCCTCAGCTCCATCCACATTCTCACCTCCAGCCAAGAGGGCACCTCCTCCACTGAAGATCTGGAAATACCAGCACAGCACTTACCCACTCCACTATCACAAAGACATATACCTCGATGGGACCTAGATCTAGAGCAGGCTTGAGTTCACAAACTGGCATTCGCCACATGGACATGTGTCCACAGCAGGAGGAGGTAGGTTCATCTGAGCTCCCCGACACTCGGAAGACTGCCGGGGAAGAGGCATCTCTGAGGTCTGAGTCAGATGACGAGCCGCTGGATCCGGCCTTCCAACTCATCGTAGATAGTTAGCATAAGGCAGAGGAACATCATGCAGAGCTGTTGGAAGCCTTCAACAGAATGGCACGTGAGTCAGAGGAGTGCATCCACATACTCGCTGATGAGGTGGTGCCCACATGTGCACATATGGAGGTCTCCATGAGAAGGATGGCGGATGCCATGAAAACCCTGGTCCAGCAGAATGTTGAGATGTGCACAGACTTGCACGCCATCACAGGAGCCATGGGTAAGTTCCTGCAGTGAGAGGGAAATGGGGCACCTCAACGTCACTCCAGGTGCTCCTTTCCCTCAAGGAGTCAGGCCGGGGCCCTCGGCCACCCAAAGGGAGGAGCAGCAGCAGCTGGATACTCCTGGGTCATCCACTCAGGAATCCCAGAAGTTGTCCTCTCCCTCCAAGTCCCTATTGCCTGTGACCCCATCAACTTCATCCAGTGTCACTGCAGCTGGCCCAAAGGAGGACAGCCAAAGCAAGCCTGTACCCCCAATGCCTTGGGTCTCCAGAGGACCCACGCCAAAGTCATCAGAGGCAACAGGGCCAACCATTGCACAGACCATCTCCACCCCTGCTGTGGATGGCAGGGCAGCATCTAGAAGAAGTGGTAGGCCTAGAAAAGGTAAAAATTTCTGATCACAAGTGGTTGCACAGGTGAACACATTGTCACTTCATAACGTGAATATATATTCACTTTCACTGAATAATGTGTAATGGTGTCTTTCAGCTTCATTGACAAGCTTCACAAGTCCTCCCACTGCATCTACCTCCCCACCCCACCCCGCCCCCTCCCCCGGCAAGCAGCGGGAGCACAAGTGATTCTGGAGAGAGAAGTGGTGTGTGGCAGGGCCTTTCAAGGACTCATACAAGCACTCTTCCATGCACGTGGATCTTTCCTCCATCACACTCATCTCAATGTCCCGAGCATTTTGAATGCTGCCTGCTGGGGTTCACTTTCAGTTGCCCATCTGAGCTGACCTGCAACTCCACCCACCCACAGATCACACTCCCATGCAGCACCTGTGTCCACCCAACACGAGGTTCCTTTCATTTTTGATTTTGCAAGCCAGTTCTAGTGAAGTATGTCTTCTGCTCCCCCATCCTTTCCCCTCTCACAGTCACCCATGTCCTTTTCCCTATCATTGTTGATCCCCCAGCTCCTGGCATCACCCTCCACCTACCAACCAGAACCTTTTTCTTTCCAGGATGTCCAGGATCCTACCTTCCCAAGAATGCCACTCCCATCCACAATGATATCCCCAACCTCCTCCTTCCCACCCCCAGGGTCCATGTCTGCCTCCGAGTCCCCACCAACCACCCTCGCCATCCCTTCTACAGCTATCATAGCAGCCTAACCCTCCCATCCTACCAGCTCACACTGCCCTCTCTAATTCTCACCATTCTCTCCTACCACTCCCCAGGAGACAGTCTTTGACTCCTCAGACTCTTCCCTTGCAGGTTCACCTGGACAACCCCACCCCACCCCACTTACTCCTTCCTCCATCCTTTTTCCTTCTTCCCTCCAGACTCCTTCCTACCCCTGGACTCCTTCCCCACTCTGAACCCCCCTCTGAACTCTTTCCCTTCCCTGCACCTTCATCCCCTCTTGCACCTACTTCCTTAGTTGCCGTATTCCCCCCACCATACATCCTCCTTCCTGCCATACTCCCTTACCCGCAACCTCAACCCTCCAACACCATCGTTCCCCATCTCCCAACCTCCACCCCCCCAACACCATTGTTCCCCTCCATAACCTCATCCCCCTTGACACCACTGATCACCCCCGCCATAACCTCAAGCCTCCCTGACACCATTGATTTCCACCCCCCACAACACCATTGTTTCCCATCCTTCCAGCCTCAGCCCCCACTCCCCACCCACCCAGTCCAGGTTCCTCTCCTATTCACAGCTAGATCTTCCTCTCTACCCCCTCCACAATCATCTATAGCAGACCATAGCCAAGACACTGATGGACCTCAATGGTGGTCTTCCACCTTCCATTAGCTGCTTTACGGCAGAGACATGTCCATGAGAATCCACCCATGTGATGCATGTGTTCCCCCAAGGTCCGGTTGCTGTCGGGCCCCAGCACCTTCTGCTCCTCGGATGTCCCTGATTTGAGAAAGTAAGTCCAAGTTCTGCACGTTTGTCATGCTGTGTTCTGCACTATCATGTTTTCCTGCTGACGTGGGTGGTAAATTTGACATGGGGAGATGATTCCAGTAAGCAGGGCTTATAATGATATGCAAATGTATTAAAATGACTTCCTGACATGCAGCAGTGAGAAATACAGCCTGCCACTGACAGGCAGAGTGGATGATCACAAATTGATTTCACAACAGCGTGAAACTGTTTTTTGGCCTTCCCACTATATCATCTGGTCATGCCCGCTATGATGCCCGACACCAACAGGGGTGGTAAATTCCACCTTATGTTAAAGGTGCTAGATAAATGAAAATTGTTATTTATTCCAACCAAATGTATCACCTCACTTTTATTGATCTTAATGTTTATTTGCCATTTAATTGTCCATTTGTAAGTTTTCTAATGTCGTCTTAGATTTTGTGACACTCTTCCTCAGTGTTCATTGTATCCCCTGTTTGGTATCATTTGTGAATTTTGATATTGAGTTGCTTGTTCCCAAATCCAAATCATTTAAGTAAATTATGAACAACAATGGTCCCAGTACTGATCCTCGTAGAATACTATTTCCTGTCTTCCTTCTCTCTAAATTGGTTACCCTTTAACGCTGTTCTTAGCTCTTCTTTTGTCCAGTTTGCTATCCATTCAGTTATTTGTTTCCTGACTAGACATGTCCTACGTTTTTTCATGAGCCTGTGGTTTGGTACATTTTTGAAAGCCTTTTGAATATCCAGCTATATTGAAAACAATTCAAAACTGATTAAAAATCACCTTCTTAAAGTAATGATAACTATAGCTTTAAAATAACATATTCTGTATCAAAGCAATGGTCTGATCACTGAGTTCAAACGACAATTATAAATGATGTGTGCATATATTTCAACTACATTATACGATATGTTAGAATCATATGATTTTCTGTTTGGTCTTTTTACTTCGCTCAATAATTATTTAATTTTGGAGACAACTCTCTCCAGGCTAAGTGTCTAAACTTCATTAAACTGTAGTTAGGAGATGGGAGTGGGAGAGAAACAAAGAATTTTTAAAAATGAAGCAAAAAAAACCCCAGAAAACTAAATGCAAAATCATCGCAAACAGCAATTAATAGAAACATCAGGGCTTCCAGCAGCAGCTTTTTTTATTAGCCCAGGGCACTTTCATCCAGTAACTTGTTTATCTAGTCCAGGATGTCCTTCAGCTCACAGCACACAGTAAAACAAAAGAGACTGATTCATCACAGCAGTAACTCTACATTCATTTACTTACTGACTGTTTGACAAGCTGAACTAAGGCTTTTAAAGGTTTGACCTAGCCATATTTCTACAAATTTGCTTTGCTGATATTTTCCTCTGGCCAATTTTTTCAATATTTTTGTGTTCCTATTTTCTCCTGAAAACAGTACATGATGTGGTGCAGTTTGTACAGGTTCTGGGAACCCTCTGGTATCTTGGCCAAAGGAGCATTATTCTGGTATGAGCTTGGACCATGAATACTTGCAGGCTATTTGTTCATGGGGTTGGGGTATGGAGGGTGGGGGGAGGGTGGTTGCAGGGCATTGAAACCAAGTCTGGGTGTTCTCACCCAGCAAACACACATTGGGCTGAATGTTACCCTTGGCAGGTGGGCGCAATCAGCAGGCCCGTGATCAGTCGGGTAAAGGGTCGCCACCCGCAATTAGCCCCCAAATGCGATTTCACGCTTGCTGGCCAATTAAGGTCTGCCTAGCGTGAAACGTGTCTTCCCAATGGTTGGGAAGGGGCGGGTGTGGGCAGGGGACTGTCAGACATTGGGTCCAATGGCGACCCGGCGGCAGTACAGGCAGCTCCTTGAAGGCTACCAGGAAGAACGTATCTTCTGCATTGTGAACACATAGGTTAAGGCGTCAAGTGCGGCTGGAGACACCAGGCAGGAGGGCAGGTCGGGTGGGCACTAGCCCCCGTCCCCACGGTTTTCGGATGACCACCTTGCAGTCCCCAGAGATGGAAAGAGGAAAACACCACACCTAAGAAAAAGAGCTTGGGAGGGGGTGGCAGCGCAGGTCAGCAGCCACAACATTGTGCGGCGCACATGGGTGCAGTGCCCAACGACCTGCTGCACTCAGGAAGGGTGGGTACCATGTTGTCATGGATCAGTGTGGTGACGTGTTAAGGTCTGGCCGTTCTCCCCCCACCTCCCCTCCCCCCACCACCCGTAGAACTCAAGGGTGTTACAGTCTAAGTGCCAACTGTCAACGACGCCAAAGTTGGCTTAAAGGGTGAGTACTGGCTGCTTAGACTGAGTACCTTGCAGCTCGAGGACCATGACTTGGATGTTCCCCAGGTGGGGTTGGCCAGGCTATAATGACACTGCAGGTGGAATAATCCATGTTCCTCTGCCCTTTCAGGTGAAAACGACCCATAACAACATTGAAAGGTTGCGGACAGGCATAGGCCTCAAAAAACTCCCAATCCTATCCAGATTTGAGCAGGACGCCTTGGAGATGGAGAGGCACCACGCACCTCAGTCAACCAGCCGCAGAGAAGCTGGGGTGTCACACAAGGGTAAGACTACATTGCGCAGAGGTGAGAGTTTTGGATGGTGCAAACATTCGTGTACAGTCTCATCATTGATGGGAGGTTCAAAACTGGATTCCCCATTGATCATTGAAAGACAATGGCACCATGATGCAGAACTGAATTGTCTCACCAGGATCCTGGCATGCAGAGTGACAGTGATGACTTAAATTAATGACATGTTGTTGTTCTCCCTTAGAGTTGCCAGTATGCACTCAATTGCAGGATCCCGAAGAGCCACCCCTGATGCCAGAGGACCGCTAGGCTTCACATGCACCTGCATCACCCTCTCACTGAACCAGGCACCAGTGCAGATACCAGCACCTCGATGGGCGTTAGATCCTCGGCTGTAATGTCGGAGCAGAGCAGTGAGGGCACTTCACACTTGCTCGTGGAGCAGGCGGAGGCAGAATGCTCAGGGCCCCAGCTGTCAGAGAACTGTTGGAGGCCAGGACAATGCTCAGTTGAAGGCAGATGATGAGCCTCTGGAGTCGTCCATTAAGCAGCAGGTGCTGGATATCCGGCAAGACATGCAGGAGGATCTGGCGAAGATCCATGAGGCTGTGCCTGCCATGGTCTCTGTTGTGGAGGAGTCCATGCGGAGCATGAGCCGAGTGCATTGCCTCCTCCATTAAGAGAGTGGCGACTCTCATGGAGAGGCAGCTCCAGGAACAAAATCAGGGGTTCCTGGGGTTGCGCTTGGACCTGCAAGCCCTCACACAGGCAATGACCTCAGGTGGTTAGTGCCAGTGTAGGAGATGGATGAGGCACCCAGTATCCTAGCTAGGTCCATCAATGGTGAGCTGGAAGGTCCAGAGCAACGTCACATTGGCACATTAGCTGCTTGTTATCTCTGCAGGGTCCTCTCAGGACGCTCTAGATGATGGCAGTAGCTCCTCCGCCCCTCTGCCAGTGACTGTGGCATCTGATGAGGCTGCAATTGAAGCTGCAATGACTGGGGAGATGCCAGCCATGGCACTGGCTGCTCCGTCCCAGGCTGGGCCAGCACAGGCTGCACTGGCCACAGGATGACTGCCAAGGTCATCAAGGCTAACAAGACAGAAGAGTGACCAGGCTGCCTTCAATGCCAGTGCCAGCAAGGGGTTGGGGCGGGGGGGGGGTGCAAGGGTGCGGGTGTGCGGCACCAAGGCATAGCACTCTTGAACTTAAGTTTAAGGCACCATGAGCAGAAGTGGGAAAGGTCACAGGTGATCTTCTGTTGTGTGATGGTTTTCTGGTCTGGGAATTGAGACCACAGAAGGTGATGTTAATTTTTTTGGATTGTCAAAATGAGATAAATTTTGTTTTTGTCCTAATGGCCCAAGTATGCTTCACCTTTGTATTTTTTTAGTGCAGGGTACACCAGTATGTAATGCTAGATGTGAGTGGCTCTAAATTTTATTGCACAGGCATCAGTGGACTTTGGGTTCAAAGGAAAGGGTCATTTCAGACATCCAGGATGGAGGCAGCAGCCCTGGCATGAGGTGGAAGCAGATCTTTGGCAGCCTAGCTGAAGGAGCGTTGGATCAAAGCATCCCTGGAGTCTCTGCCTCTACGAAGGATACAAAGGTCTGCCTCCACACCCTAAGCATTCTCCTCACTGTGCTCCTCTTCTGACTCACTACTGGGTTCATCCTCTGTTGCCTGTGCAGCTGGTATCAACATCCTCTTCCTCCACTGGGTCCCCCCTTGCCAGTGCCAGACTGTGGAGAGCACAGCATGCAACCACTATCAGTGACACCCACTCTGGGGGGGGTATTGTAGTGCACTCCCTGAATGGTCCAGGCATCAGAAGTGCATCTTCAGAAGACCAATGGTCTTCTCTATCATCGCACTTGTGGAGGCATCACTCCAATTGTAATGTTGCTCTGCCTCTGTCATAAGTCACCTTTTCAACAGATAGCCCTTGTCACCCAGCAGCCATCCATCCAGTCAGACTGGAGCACTGAATAGCCTCGGCATCTGGGAGTGAAGATATAAGCATCATGAGAGCTGCCAGGGAACAATACACAAACTTGCAAAATCTGCTTCTTGTGGTCACAAATTATCCAGACACTCATTGAGTGGAATCCCTTCCTGTTGACGAAGGCACCCTGCTGACCCATTGGTGCCTTGATGGCCACATTTGTGTGGTCGATTGCACCCTGGATGCAGGGGAACCAAGCAATCACTGCAAAGCCTCTAGCTCGCTCAGCCTGGCTGGCCTCATCTGTATGGAAATGAATAAATGTCATTTCCTCCTGAACAGAACTTCTGTCACCAGCTTGATGCAACTGTGGACAGCTGATTGGGAGACTCCAGAAAGATCTCCCACTGACCCTGGAAAGAGCTGGAGGCATAGAATTTGAGGGCCACTTTGACCTTCAGAACCGCTGGCATGGGGTTTCCACCCAGACAGTTGGAGCTGATCTCAGGCCCAATCGTCTGACAAATGAAGATCACAGTCTCCCTGGAGAGATGGAGCCTCCTTCAGCATTGCACCTCGGACATATTGAGGTAGCTGCATCGCTGCCTTTAAATCCTAGCAGCTGGATAGTGGCACCTTCTGCAGCCCCTTCTGCTTTGGAATACCTGCTGGCCCTGAGCATCTCCTCCCACAGGTCACTCCCCTGGAAGCTGCATTGGGACAGTTAGCCTCTTCTCCCTTCTGCCCCTCCTTTCCTCCTTAAAAGGAGGTGCCACCAACGGAGACCACAATCTCCATCGCCAGGGTAACAGAAGGCTGTCTGATACCTGGAAGGGTCCACACGGTCAAAATCCTCCGGGGGGCCTTAGACACACCAATGAGTCCTGAAATGAAGCTCAGAATGGAGATTAAGCTGTGAAGTTCAAATAAGCAATAAGCAGCAAACTCACTCCTGAACTCCTTACTACTCGCACTGGCAACGCTGCTGATAAGGCCCTTGGATAAGGTTTTGCAAAACGTGGGCTGCCCATTTGGCCCGTACGATGAGCGTAAAATTGCATGGGCAATGTAAAATCGGGTTCAATTGGGTTTTTAGTGGCCTTAAGTGGACTCTGAATTGATGGCAGGTGCACACCTGCAAACTGAAGATTGCACACATGCAGTATGACGTCGGGATGCCAGGATTTGCAGGCAGCACCACATTCACTTTTGGGGGCCTCGCAGACAGGTCTCTACCTACCACACCAGCGGTAAAGCATGGGTGGCTTTTCAACTGCAGGTTCAGGGTTTGCTTGGGGAAGGGGGGTATCCTAGGGTGTGTGTGGGTGCACATGTTGATATCTGCAAGTGGCCTCAAGATGCTGAGGAGGCAGTCTCCAGAGGAGATCGGGCCAGATGGCAATGTGAGGGTGTGTGACAGAGAGTGAGCGGCAATGTCCCTTGAGCTGGCAGTGAGTGAAATGCCAAGGAATATGTGATGGCCTTCTGAGTTTTTTTTTTAATTCACTCACAGATCTGGGCATTGCTGGCTAGGCCAGAATTTATTGCCCATCCCTATTGCCCTTTAGAAGGTGGTTGTGAGCTGCCTTCTTGAACTGCTGCAGTCTATATGGTATAGGTACACCCACAGTGTGGTTAGGGAGGGCGTTCCAGGATTTTGACCCAGCGACATGAAGGAACGGTGATGTATTTCCAAGTCAGGATGGTGAGTGGCTTGGAGGGGAACGTCCAGGTGGTGGTGTTCCCATCTATCTGCTGCCCTTATCCTTCTAGATGGTAATGTTCATGGATTTGGAAAGTGCATTCTTAGGAGGCTTGGTGAATTCCTGCAGTATGTCTTGCAGATGGTGCTGCTACTGTACGTCAGCGGTGGAGGGAGTGAATGTTTATAGACAAGGTGCCAATCAAGAGGGCTGCTTTGTCCTGGATGGTGTGGAGCTTCTCGAGTGCTGTTGGAGCTGCACTCATCCAGGCAAGTGGAGAATATTCCATCACACTCCTGACTTGTACCTTGTAGATGGTGGACAGGCTTTGGGGAGTCAGGAGGTGAGTTACTCACCACAGGATTCTGAACCACTAGCCTGCTCTTGTAGCCACAGTATTTATATGGCTAGTCCGGTTCAGTTTCTAGTCAATGATAGCTCCCAGGATGTTGATAGTAGGAGATTCAGCCATGGTAATGCCATTGAATGTCATGGGGTAATGGATAGATGCTCTCTTATTGGGGATGGTCATTGCCTGGCACTTGTGTGGCGCAAATGTTACTTGCCACTTGTCAGGCCAAGCCTGGATATTGTCCAGGTCTTGCTGCATTTGGACATGGACTGCTTCAGTATCTGAGGAGTCGCAAATGGTGCTGAATATTTGTTGGGTCCTGTACCCTGGTTTGCTGGCTAGTGGTTCAGAATCCTGTGGTGAGTAACTCACCTCCTGACTCCCCAAAGCCTGTCCACCATCTACAATGTACAAGTCAGGAGTGTGATGGAATACTCTCCACTTGCCTGGATGAGTGTAGGTATGACTCCAACCAGCGGAGAGTTTTCACTGATTCCCATTGATTCCAGTTTTGCTAGGGCACTTTGATGTCACACTCGGTCAAATGCTGCCTTGGTGTCAAAGGCAGTCATTCTCACCTCACCTCTGGAGTTCAGCTCTTTTGTCCATGTTCGAACCAAGGCTGTAATGAGGTCAGGAGATGAGTGGTCCTGGCAGAACCCAAACTGTGAGTTTGTCAGTGAGCAGGCTCTTGCTAAGCAAGTGCCACATGATAGTAATGCTGATAATCCCTTCCATCACTTTACTGAGTATGTGAGTTTAGAGTGATGAGATGGTTGCCTTATCCTGGCATCACAGATCAGATCATTCCCCCTTTTTCTACACTGATGGTCAACCTTTTCCGTGCAGCATTGGCTTTGATCACCACTGCAACACCTCCCATGCCAGAGTGATGAGATTGCTGGACCTCCTGCAGACAGAGTGGGAGTTGAGGATATCATGGTGGGCCTCCAAAAGGCATTCCAGGTGTATGTCACTGAACTCTCCTTGGCTTTCAGGGTCATATCTTCACTGGAGCAGTCCTGGCTGCAAGCATTGAGAACTGTACGTGCAGCTGCAATTTAGATATGACACCCAGAGTGAGGAAATAGTGAGGCCACCCACCAGGGAAACAGCGTGTTTCCTATGGCTGCATAATTAATGAGTTAGGAAATGAAGGTTACACTGCAAAAATACACCATTGCAGTCGGTGGGGGAAATGTCTTTTTTCACATCTACCACCGCACTTAGTGCAATTCAGGAAAAATTCCACCTAATGGCACAGAAATCAGCAGCCCACTCACCATATTTAAATAAATAATCAAGTTAACAAGCCAATTGACCCTGATATTATACTGCCCTCACCAAAATACAGTTGGCAAGGGCAGTCAGGTGGGAGTGGGCAGGGTGCTTTTTTGAAAAATGTTTTTCAAATGGCAGGAAGGAGGGGGGGCACTATCTTCAGGGGAGGCCCTTTGTGGATTGGAGTGCAGCCCCCTGAAGATAGTACCCCCCTTTTCTTCCTGCCTACCTGTTCCAATAAACACACAATGCCCACCCCCCTCCCTAAACTGCCCAAACCCTCCCCACCCAATACCCTGGGCTTACCTGTCTCCAGGACCCATGGGATTTCTTCTTGTTCCAGGTTGCAGTCCCAGCAGCTCCCACTAATGCGCTCCTGCACTGCCATTGGATTGGCTGGCGGCTCCTAAGAACAGGATTTACTCCCCACTGAAGGGCGGAAGTCCCACACTGCCTTAATTTAGCCCACCCACAGCACATTATGGCTATGGGATGGGCAGGCATGAAGCAGGTCGGCTCCACCCCAGCTATGCTTGCCAGGGGGCGATCTGTCCAACCCCCACTCCCTGTAATATTCTGCCCACTGTGCTTGCATGCTAACTTTTCATGATTTATGTACCAGGACCCCCAGATGCCTCTGTAGCTCAGAGCTCTGCCATCTCTCCCCATCTAAATAATATGCTGTTTTTTAATTGTTCCTGCCAAAGTGGGCAAGTTCACATTTTCCCACTTTCTACTCCATCTGCCAAATTTTTGCCCATTCACTTAACCTATCTATATCCCTTTGCAGACTCCTTATGTCGTCTTCACAACTTATTTTCCTACCTACGTGTCATCAACAAATTTAGCAACCATACATTTGATCCCGTCATCCAAGTCATTGATAAAGATTGTAACTAATTGAGGCCCCACTGATCCCCAAGGCACTTTACTCATTACATCCTTTCAACCCAAAAATGACCCATTTATACCTACTTTCCGTTTCCTGTTAGCTATCCAATCCTCTATCCATGTCAATATGTTACCATGAGCTCTAATTTTGTGTAGTGACCTTTGATGTGGCACCTTGTCAAATGCCTTCTGGGAATCTAAGTACACAACATCCACAAGTTCCACTTTATCCACATTGCTTGCTCCTTCCTCAAAGAACTCAAATAGCTTAGTCAAACATGTTTTCCCTTTCACAAAACCATATTGATTCCGCCTGATTGCATTGAGATTTCCTAAGTGCCCTGCTATAACCTCCTTAATAATAGAAGGGGATGGTGTAGTCAACCATTTCTAAAGCTATAGACAATTCAAGGAGGATGAAGAGAAATAGATTGCCTTTGTCACAGTCACAAAATGTCATTTGTGACTCTGGATAAGATCGGTTTTGGTAAGTGGCAGAAATCTGATTGGAGGGATTCATACATGGAATTTCAGGAAAGATGGGACCAGATTTGAAAGGTGACAAAATAATCAAGGAGAACAAAGGGAAGTTGGAGATAGGACAGTAGTGCCAAGGATGGTGATATTAAGTATTGTTCTTCTTAGGAGGGGACAATGAGGGCAGTTTTGAAGGATAGAGGAACACTACCTGAATAGGGACAACCATTAACAATTTCAGCTAACATGGGACTAAGAAGGGAAATTGGGTGCTGAGCAGTTCATAACCCATCATAACACAGGGTACTGAATTTTAGGCATTCTCTTCATACCCTGCCTAAGATCAGTTACCTCAGTCGAGACTGGAGATCAAACCTGACACCTTCTGTTTTGTACAATAGCTACTTGCTGGATAAACGCGCAAAACCATCAGGGACACAAATCATCTCAATTTAATCAGCTTTTAGAGCATTTTCATCCTTACTCTCTTACCACTCAACCAAGATCATCAAGTTATCACATAAAACTATGAGCACAAGTAAGCATACAATGACACAACAGGCTTTCCGAACAAAAACAAAAACAGAATTACCTGGAAAAACTCAGCAGGTCTGGCAGCATCAGTGGAGAAGAAAAGAGTTGACGTTTCGAGTCCTCATGACCCTTCTGTCGATGCTGCCAGACCTGCTGAGTTTTTCCAGGTAATTCTGTTTTTGTTTTTGTTTTGGATTTCCAGCATCCACAGTTTTTTTGTTTTTATCTCTGTTTAATTGGCTTTCCTAACAACCTGCTATGCCAACATTCAGCTTATTTACCAGTCCAGGTACACAAACTGGCTCATTGTGAATCCTGACATAACAAATGAGGTATCGCTAGATTTGAATTTTATGAAGCATTGAACCATTAGAAAATACAATGACATGTATGTATCCTTTCCTAACTTAATGTACATGAAATATATGTATTCAAATACTTTCAAAACACGTAGACTATCTACACTGATGCTTTTTAAGTTCTTGGTCCACTCTTTCACAGCAGAGAATGAAGCATTTCCTTGGAAGGGCGGCTTTAGTGATTACTAAAGTATAAAAGTTAAAAATCAGCTGGAGGTTGAGAGTGGGAAATTAGTTTGCAAGTCACAGGCTCTCGTTCAATTTGTTGAAAGAAGCTGTGCTTAGAATCCTCCATTTTAAAAAAGAAATTGGGGGAAGAAATCAGTGAAATCCACTGTGAAAGTAGAAGTTGCAAATTATTTTTCTCTTCAAATAAAAAATCCCATCAGGTGACTATTGATCTGCACAGCCAGTTTCTGCCAGAATGTGACTCAGTGGGAAAGGCTGTTATCTTAAACCCATTCACTTTCACTGATTTAACGGTACAGCTGCACAAAGTTCCAATCCCCTTTCTCCACGGATTTTCATTCATAAGCCTTCTATGAACTAAGCGAGAAGACGGGTAAAGGGAAGCAGGTGGCATTGGGAGGTGCTGGGTTTGGGGGGAAACAAACCTGTTGCATTTAAAAAAGTGAGGTGGGCAAAAATGAAGTTGAAAACGAAGTCAGGGGCAACTTTGTAGGAAACAAACAATGACACAGAGCATCCCACTAGGGTCAAGCACAATATCATCATTATCAGCATAACTCAGAGCTAATTCCTTAGTGTTCTTACTAATGATATGTTCTTCAGAACATAAAAACATGACAATACTGAACTGGGGTTAAGCTAGGTCAACCCATCTTATTTCAACCTCACCCAAACTACATTGAAGTAAATAGTTCAATAAATGCACAAGTAAATGGACGTGTTGATAAACTATACCTTTTCCAGCAACTTAGTTATCTGGAAAACTAACCCTGGTCTATAATTATTGCTAACCTTTTGAGTGTCACATTCCCTTTATAGCTTGAAGCAGATCAGCATTTTTTTAAACCTGCCCCACCAAAAATTATACTTTAGAGTTGTCATTATCAGTGTGAAAAGTTATCATTATGAATTGAATGTTCGAGCTGGGTGGGGAGTGCTACTTTAAAACCCAGGTGCTGGTAAATTACTGTCATCTACTTCGCCCCTCTGTTGAGTGATGGTCTTTATAATATATCAGATACTCCTATCTTTGTAGGCATCTTAACATACACTGAAAGAACAGCATCAACAAATTCAGTTTACCTGCCGTGAAGATCTAGATTAAAGCTGAGTATAATGGGGTATAAAAAGCCAAAAACAAAGTCTGGATTCCAGTTCAATCTTTTTACTGTGTTCCCCTAACACATGTTTCATGTAATCAAACAGTTACGGAACTTTCTTTCCTACAAATTTGAGTATTAATCTGCACTAGCTGCAAATTTAAGGCACTGTGATAGCAACTGACTGGGATTCAATAGTGACTTAATCTGCTTGAGTTTGAGACTTTAAAACACTTACCTCTTCCACTTGTTTTAACTGTCACAGCAAAGCAGGTGACTCACATCCAAATGGTTGTTTTCTGATGAAAATCTCCCTCACAAAATATATTCCAAATTCCAAAGCAGAATTATGGAATTGACTACAATCAAAAAATGGCAAATACTGAAAATATAACTTTGCTTTGTTGGCTGCTAAAATTCCGCCACAGACTTCAAATTGGTAACAGTGGCTGGCATGAATGATACTCAGAAAATCATAATAGAATTGAATGAAAATACTCATATTAAGGGCAAAATATCCATTTGAGCAAAAATGCAAGAATAAATTCGTTAACAAAATTGCATGAATGCACTGCTTTGAAAACTATGAATTTTGAGATCATTGGGTCATTGCCTCTAAGAAAACTAGACACCAGTCTATTTTCCATTAAGAGGAATTTTACCTGCTAGGTTTTCTGAGTCTCATGCCAGAAATTAGTTGCATTTACAGGTAATCTGTTCTGTCTCCCTGAACATACATCAATTTAGCCTTTGCTCCTCTTTTCTACTGCACAGATAATATGAATAGAATTTGAGAATAAAGCTCTTTTCTTCTTGTTCACAGTGTGCGCTGAATTGAATCTTCTCAGATTTCATAAACCAAACTACCATCATGCCAGTCTACAATACTGCCTCTTCAGCTGCACGATTCACCAACTAACCCTGAAAGGTTTGGAGAATTGAATGTGTTCTTGTAACATTCAGCAGAAATGTTGAGCTTTTCAGGATTGCTTATGGAATAAATGTCTTCAGTTTGGTGCACTGGCCTACAGAGTAGTCCAGATTTTATGGTAGTAATGACGGTGAAACTGTCGCTGTTCTCAGTCATTACTCTACTGAAACTGACAGCAACTTTGGAAGTGTACACATGTGCAGAATAAGAAGATGCAAACATGCAAGTTAGGAGCAGAAGTGGGCCACTTGATCCCTCAAGCCTGCACCACCATTCAATAAGATCATGGTTGATCTGATTTTGGCCTCAATTGTACCCCCTATAACCCTTGACTCCCTTGTTAATTAAGAATCCAACTAACACAGCCTTAAGAATATTCATTGACATTGCCTCTATTGCTCTTTGGCAAAGAAAATTCCATAGGTTAACAACCCGCTAAGAGAAAAAAAACTCATCTCTATCTTAAATAGGAGACTTCTTATTTTTAAAACCACGTCCCCTAGTTGTAGTCTCTCCCATAAGGGGAAATATCCTCTCAGCATCCACTCTGTCAAGCCCCCTCAGGATCTTATGTTTCAATAAGATCACCTCTCATTCTTCTAAACTCCAATGGATACAGGGCCAACCTGTCCAACCTTTCCTCATATACTGCTTTTCCATTGTTTCTGCTAAAGTGGACAAATTCAAATTTTCCCACATTTACTCCATCTGCCAAATTTTTGCCCACTCACTTAACCTATCTATATCCTTATGCAGTCTGCTTATGTCTGCTTCAAAACTTACTCTCCTGGCTTTCTTTGTGTCATCAGCAACTTTAGCAACCATAAATTTGGTCCGTTTATTCAAGTAACTCATATAGTTTGTAAATAGTTGAGGCCCCAGCACTGATCTCTGTGGCACACCACTAGTTACAGCTTACCAATGCATAAATGACCCATTTCTCCCTACTCTTTGCTTCCTGTTAGTTAACCAATCATCTATTCATGTTAATATGTTACCCCCTACGCATGACCTCTTATTTTATGTAGTAACCTTTGATGTGGCACCAAATCAAAGGCATTTTGGAAATCCAAGTACACCACGTCCACAGGTTTCCCTTGATCACAATGCTTGTTACTTACTTTGATAAATTAGTCAAACACAATTTCCCTTTCACAAAACCATGTCGACTGCCTGACTGCATTAAGATTTTATAAGTGCCATGCTATAACCTTCGTAATAATAGATTCTAGCATTTTCCTTGTGACAATGTTAGGCTAACTGGTCTGTAGTTTGCTGCTTTCTGTCTCCCTCCTTTTTTGAATAGAGCAGTTACACTTGCTATGTTCCAATCTGATGGGAACGTTCCAGAATCTAGGAAATTTTGGAAAATTACAACCCATGCAATTATTACCTCCACAGCCATTTATTTTAAGAACCTAGGATGTAGGCCATCAGGTCCTGGGGACCTGTCAGCCTTTAGTTCTAATAATTTTCTCAGTACACATTCCCTGGTGATTGTAATTATTTTAAGTTGCCCCCTCCCTTTCATCTCTTGATTTACAAGTATTTTTGGGATGTTATTTTTGTCTTCTACAGTGAAGACAGACACAAAAATTCAACACTTCTGCCATTTCCTTATTTCATATGATTGATTGCCCAGACTCATTCTCTAGAGGTCCAACGTTCACTTTAATTACTCTTTTCCTTCACTAAAACCTGTAGAGACTAATAGCATCTAATTTTATATTTCTAATTAGCTTTCTCTCATAATCTACTTTCTCCCTAATTTTTTTTTAGTCATTCTTTGCATTTTTTATATTCTGCCCAATCTTCCGATCGACCACTAATCTTCACAGGACGTATGTTTTTTTCTTTCAATATGATACAATCTTCAACTTCCTCAGTCAGCCACAGATGACCCACCCTTCTCATAGAGTCTTTCTTTCTCACTGGAATGTACCTTCGTTGAGTGTTTCTCCTTAATTGTCTGCCATTGCATCTCTACTGTCCTGCCTTTTAGCCTAATTTCCCAATTCACTTTAGCCAGCGGTGTATTCAGGCACTTGTAATTGCCTTTAAGTTTAAAATACTTGTCTTAGACCCACACTTCTCACCCTCAAACTGTATATATACACCTGTATACGCCATCCTACAATGTAGTATCCATTAGGAGACCTATAAAGTACAAGTGACTTCTTACCATTGTTATTTCTTATCTCTGCCCAAATTGATTCATCTTAGGGCAGAATTTAGACCTAGGCAGGCTTGAAGGGGGCAGGTAGGGACAGTCGGGAAGCCAACTGCTGCCCGCAATCAAGACCAAATTGCAATTTTATGCTGCCGGGCCAAGTGAGGCCCACCCAGCATGCAAGTTTGCGTTTGCAAATCTGCCTGAGGCACAGAAATGCCTCAAGGAGATGAAGAGTTTTCAGAAAAATAAATGAAGGCTCTTAAAATGTTATAAAACATGTCCCCTCATGTGACCGTCACATGAGCAGGGACATATTTTTAATTCAATTTTAAAATTATTTTATTTTTATTTGCTTTTGGAAATCTCATCCCACCCATGGATGAGGTTTCCCAAAAAGTGCAAAGGCCGCTTGGCCTTTTTGCCTGCCTGCAAACCGTAAGGTTGGATAGGCAGTGAAAAATCTAAGTTAATTATGACTTCAATGGCCTTAACAGGCCTTTTAATTGTGGTGAGCGCGCTTCCGATTCCTGTGCATGCCTGCCGACTAAAATATTGCGCAACTGAATGTTGACATTGAGATGCTCACCTGTCATTTTATGCTCGAGCGGATCAGGTGCTTACCCGCCTGATGTAAAAATTTTGACCTTGATCTTTAGAACTAAAGTCATCTCTCACTATTGCACTATTGCCATCCTTAATTAACAGAGCTACCCTACCACCTTTTCCTAGCTTCTTCTGAAATGTGAAGTACCCTTGAATACTCAGGTCACAGCCTTGGTCACCTTGTAGCCAAGTCTCTCTAATGGCTATGAGGTCATACATATTTATTTCTATTTGAGCTGGCAATAGATGAATAACACTGATATCCAGAAGTTGTTGTTAATAAGTCAATGCTCCCCCATAGAATGCACTGTAGCAGTTCCCACATACTACATTTTTCATTGCAATCATAATTCAGAAAGCATATCAATCTATATGCTGTTTGTCTCGCTATTACACTTTATTGAATGATATGTAACTAGGTTTGTTAATGGTGTACTAACTTCAAAGTTACTAACAAGAACCCTTATTGACACTGAAAATCTAACTTATATTTATGGAATCTCAAATTTCTGGACAATGATAAAAAATTTCTACGTATTTGCCATGACATAGCCAATGGTAAATGCTGAGTTGTTCAAACCCAAAAGGGAAGCTTGAAACAACTGCCACAACTTGCTTTGCAATTTGTATAAATTTCAATATGCATGCACTGGGGCAGAATTTTTTATATGGTGGGCAGACTCAGCTGAGCAGACACGGAGCCGATCACCATCTGCAATTGGCTCCGCACCATTTTACATGGGCAGGCCATTTAAGGCCTGCCCAGCGTAAGACTCGACCGGAAGCACTGAGTGCTACCTGTGAGGGCTGGGGAAAGAGGGAGAGTCGGAGCCAGCGGTCTTTCACAAATGCACATGAAAGAGTGCTTCAATCTCCCTGAGGCACAAAGCTGCCTCAGGGAGATTGAACCGATGTTCAAACAATTAAATAAAAGGTTCTAAAATGTATTTAAACATGTCTCCTCATGTGACTGTGTCACATAAGATGGGACATGTTTTTATATTTATGAAATTTACAAATTTACATAATGAAAGCTTTAGGAAACCTCATCCTCGTGGATGAGGTTTCCTAAAAAACATGAAAGCCGCTTGGGGTTTTTGCCTGCCTACCAACCTTAAGGTTGGACAGGCAGTGTTAACAAGCACAATAATTACTATGTTAATGGCCTTAATAGGCCATTTACATTTTGGCGGGCACACAGCCAACTCCAGCATATGGAGGCCTGTCCACCCGCACCCTCTCCCTCACATCCCCCCTGAATGGGGGTAAAATATTGGCCATGGGGTCTGAACAGTAACTTTTTACTGTAGAACATAACTGCACAGATATACACGGCGGTGGGTTTCTTCAGTCCAAGCCATGATCTATTTCCCTTCAGACTACTATTAGTCATGTGACTTACTTTGCATCATCATGTGGGCTTTACTGTTTCCTCAGTCCCACATTAACCCTTTCAGTCCTGAATACCCTAATGCTACACTAACTGCTATTTCATTTACATTAATCAAAGCAAGTAGGATGAGAGTTCTTTGCAGTTTCCAATGGCATTCCTAGATCTGGAGGACAAAGAGGACTTCTTGTGGACTAGAAAGCCTGGTGTGAATGCACATCAAATTTTTTGAAGTAGTGGTGGTAAAAAGTTGTTTCCTTTGAATTGCCCAAGAAGGAATGTCTGGCATAAACACAGAACCTGGAGTAAGTACTTACCCCAGGACCTGTGTTTACCCCAGACATTCCTTCTTGGACAGGCCAAAGGAAACAATTCTTTACTACCACTGCTTCAAAAAAGTGACTACCATATACAAGAATTTAATCAAAACAAGAGTAGGCTTTTTGGCCCCTCAAGCTTCCTCTGCCATCCAATAAGATCATAAAATGATCTTCTACCTCACCTATACCTTCCCACATTAGTCCTATAGCCACTTAATCCCACGTTAGCCCCATATCCACTGATTCCCTTAGTACCTTAAAATCTATTGATCTCAATCTTAAATACACTCAATGACTGAGCATCCATTACCCTATCTGTACAGAGTTCAAAGGTTTACAATCCTAAATGGCCACTCCCTTATTCGGACACAGTAACTCCTAGTTCTAGACTCCTCAGCTGGATGAAACACAGCTTCCTGGCATTCACCTTTTTAAGTCCCTTAATAAATACATATGTTGAGATAATCAGTGAGATTTTCTCTCATTCTTCTAAACTCTATGGAATATAGATCTACTCTACTCAGTGTCTCCTCATTGATTCCTGAGATGAGGGGACTGTCCAGTCTAGTGAACCTCGGTTGCACTCCCACAACAACAATATATATCTTTCTTTTGGTAAGGAGACCTGAACTGTACACAGTACACCAGGTATGGTCTCACCGTGGCCCTACAGAACTGCACTAAAACTTCTCTTTTCTTTTACTCCAATCACGTTGTAATAAAGTCCAACATTCAATTTGCTTTCCTAATAGTTTGCTGTACCTGCATATTAAACTCACTGTAATTCATGTATTGACACTCTGTTCCCTCTAACTCCCAACATTTCCCAGTCTCCCATTTAAAATATATTCAGCTTTTCTATTTTTCCTGCCCAAATGACTAACTCCACACTTCTCCACATTATACTCCATCTGCCACCTTCTTGCTCACTTAATCTGTTTAAATCATTTTGCAGCCTCTTTGCATCACAGCTTACTTTCTCACTTAACTCTGTATTGTCAGTAAGATTGGATACATTGCACTCAATCCCCACATCCAAGTCATTGGTATAGGTCATAAATTGCCGAGGTCTGAGCACTGGGACTTTGCAGAACTCCCACTGGCCCATTTATTCCTACTTTGGATTCTTCATTAACCAATCCTCAATCTATGATAATATTTTACCCTCAATTCCATGAGTGCTAATTTTGTGTAATTCTCTCTTGTACAGCACCTTATTGAATGCTTTTTGAAATAATACATTACATTCACTGGTTCCTCCTTATTCACGCTATTGTTTACATCCTCAAAAAAGCCCAAAAGATTTGTCAAACACCATTTCACTTTCATAATCAAAGTAAATTCCACACAATCATATGATGATTTTCTAAGTGGCCTGTTATCACTTCTCTTATAACACATTCCATCATTTTTATGACTACTGGTGTCAAATTGATAGGCCTATTGTTCCATGCTTTCTCTCTTCCTCCCTTCCAAGGAAGGTTTACATTTCTTGGTATCCTGATCCATCAGAGACTATCTTCCAGACATTTTTTTTACCAAAGGCAACTCTGCCTTTGAGCATACATTTAACTCTTATACTACCAGATCCTTCCAAGCCACCACCAGTGATGTATGCCAAACCAAACACAAGGCACTTCTCCTTGACAGCACACAATCAGAAAGTCACCTTGTAAGGAATCACAAGTGGGAAAGAGTCTCTTACAACTCCACAGTAGAGTGTATGTTTTACCACTGTACTGTTCTATGGGTATTTGGAAAATCTACAAAAACACAATCCTAGTAAAAGGAATTGCAGCACATCAATATATAGTTTATGTGGTTGAGGGCTAAGACTGTAAAACAATATATCTAAATGAATAGGTCATGTCAGGAATTTTAGAACAACATATAAATGCCATTAAATTTAAAGGATTGTTGTGATCCCAGTAAAATGATTAGGATAGTTATAGAACTATATTTGTAATTGGGTAAGAATTTCACTATTTATAGTATATAGTGAAATCATAAAAACATATTTATAATTATAATAAACTTTACTGTGGTATTATCATATCACTTATTTCTAACATTGTGACATGTTCAGTTCTTGGAGAATTTAAAGTTATTTCTGGTAAAGTGTAATAATACCCCTTAACAAAGTACTACAAAACCTTATATTTCATTGAAAACAACATTTTGTTAATTTTAAAAATATATCACTAAGTAACTCTCACAAAACATTCTACATTACGTGGTTCATTCCGGAGCCCACTGGAGGTGCCATTGAATATTCATTGCTAAAATTCTTCACAGAACAGCCCTAATGTAAGTTAGTATGCTGGAAGAGTACATTTGAGCTCCAACATTTGTTACTACAGTTCTACATGCTGCGAGTTCCCAGTCTCAATTGTAATGATGGCGAATGTTGCACATAAGTGAGAAGAAAAAAAAATGAGAAGACCATTCAGGCTAGGCTATTCTTGCCTTTCTATAGAGTTACATGAGCAGAAAAGTGGCAAAAGGTCTCAATTGTATCCTCTAAGATGGGGAAAGTACACAATAGAGAAGTGGTTGGGTTGACAAACCAAGAAAATAACAAAAACTTTAAAAGAGAAAAAATTCCCCCCACAAATTACCAAA